>NC_033795.1:6849933-6865368 GCF_001876935.1 Asparagus officinalis | reverse complement strand
GTCGACCGTAGCGAGTCCAGAGACTTTCGCGGTTGACCGCCGCGGTCGACCGTCGCTTGTCCAGAGCAGTAGTTTAGTTTTTTGTTCTTCGCGGTCGACCACCGATATGACCGTTGGACTCCAACGGCTATTTTCTAAGCTGTTTTTCTGGGGGCTTTGTTGTCATTTTAGTGGGGTTTTTGCTGAAGTTTTGAGTGGGTATAAATACCCCATTGCCTTCAGCTCTCCATCTAAGAAAGAGAATGTTTTAAAGACTTTTAAATAGAGTTTAAGCTTGTTTAAGGGTTTGGTTTATGAAGAAAGTTTTACAAGAGCTTGAGGAGATTATCAATTATATTTTGGGCATTCAATCCATCTCTCTCTCTCTTGTCATCTAGAGAAGTTTTCCTAAACTCAACTCTAGCTTTTATTTATAATTATTTGTTGATTATCATTTCTATTAAAGCTAGTTTTATATTGAGTTTAGTTTGTTTTTGATTTCACTCATTGCGAGTGTGAGGTATAAACGTTATTCGGGTGAACGTAGAAAACTCGGTTGTGATAGTGGATTTCTCCCCGGGAGTGGGGAGCGGAGACGTAGGACGGAAGGTCCGAACTCCGTGATCATTTGATTGTGTTTGAGTGTGCTTTGGCTTTTATTTATATTTGTGCTCATTGCTCATATCGCCATTGTCTCATTATTCATATCATCCTCTATCTTGTTTCATATTGTTTTCCCTTGTGTTAGTTTATATATCCTTGCATATATATTTCATCATATAGGATATATCTCATTGTTTACATTGCTTATCCTAGCTCATATATCTTGTGGTGTTTCATACTTGCTAGGATAACTTGTTAATTAATTTTAATTGGCATATAATCGGATTAGATTAGCATAAGACCCTAATCACCCCCCCTCTAGGGTCTAACAATTGGTATCAGAGTTGGTTCAATTAAAATATGAAACAAAAATAATAAATGATAATATCTTTTGAGTATTTTATATCATATCTTAATTTTTGAGTAGAATTAGGAATTTTTATAAGGGATTTTCATGTATCATTATTAGTAGTTTTGTATGCTTATGTGATTGCTTTCATCACTTAAAAGTATACTATGTTCTAACAACAACATCTATTGAGTACAATTGGGCACGATAAAAGATCTCCTCCACCAGCAGTAGGTGCAGCAGCTAAGCTCCTCAGATCCTCCGGCTCTAGTCGTAGTATTCCATCTCCTCCTGCCTGCGTCTCTCCGCACGCGTGGCTCGAGCTGAGACATTAGAGTGATCTATCCTTTAAGAAGCAAAGCGCGCAATCTTGTTACATATGAGGAGCCAAAGACCTTTTCTTTTCGTTAAACGGTTTTTACCAGAGGTTACCCCTTCTGAGCCTCCTATCTTGTTTGCTCTCATTCAGAGAGTGATCTAGTTTATGTCTAGCATTTTCGGGGCTGCGAAACTAACCCGTGTTAAATTTATCCCAGGTGTTAATTGTGACGTTCTCAGGTTCCAGTAACACAATCTGGCGCATAAAATACCTCTGAATTTACCGCCACAACCGCCACAAAAAGTACTCATGGAACAGATCGACAGGGAATCACATGTCCTTAATTATTGCACCCTCAAAAACTTGAATTCTTTAACCCTTCCACAATCAACTCGGTACTGGAAAACTCACAATTAACAAGGGGGAGAAAACCCCAAGCAGAAACGCAGAGAAATAACCAAGAAACCTCCTCCTGTGCTCACCTCTCCGTTCTCTAGTTCCGTAAACCCCATACAAAACCAACCCACACCAAAAATGACCTCCGAAAACATTTTACACGTTATCGCTTAACAACTTACTTACTCTATATAAACACATGTACACCGCTACTCTCTCAAACAAGTAAGGAACAATTTCGATCAACATGCATCTCCCCATCATCGCCCTCCTCGTCCTCCTCGTTCCGCCGGCGTTATCAATCCCGGCGACGAACGTAGATCGAACGTCTCGACGCCAGGACAACTCCCTCCGCATTCACGGCCAAAAACGCAAAGTGTCGGCTCGCTTCGCCGCTCCGCCAGGACTTTCGCGCCACCCACGCGTCGGCTCCAGCCGCGACCTCCGCGAACTAGCACGCAAAACACACAATCCGGCTGCCCGCACCACCTAGGCCCGCGTATCCTCGAGCTCGTCGCCTCCGCCAACCGCGCCTCAGAAAGACCGCATCGCCGCCGTCTTGCTCGACGGCATCGAGCTTCTCCGCACCTCCACCCCTCTTCCCGTCTCTCCCGGGACTTTCTGGAGCGTGCATAAGGACGTCACAAGGTAACGTAAATTAATTTAGAGCCGATCAGTTTCATCCGTATCCTTATAATTAGTTTATACAACAATTCAGTTGGATGGTGCACAACAGATTGATTATGAAGATAATCATGTTGTGAGAAATTTGAGAATGAGGTCTGTTTTGGGGAAAACTGGTCTGTTTTGGGAAACAAGACCGGTTCAACTCAAAACTTGATCATGATGTGGTCTGATCTGGTTCTGAGGAGTTCGCCGAAATGGTCCTAGAATGTGTTGAGTAGATTGGACTCTCTAACATTCTCTGACAGGTACGCAGCTGCGCTCCGTAAGCTCGCCGACGAGGGCGGGGTGATCACGATGATGCTACAGAACTCCAATGAGACTCTCACTGGGGTTTACTCCGTCAATGTTACTTTGCATTTTTACCGGGGTTCGCTTGGCCGAGGGTATACGGCGTTTCCGAGTGTTAAAGGGCTGTATCGGGATCCGGCTGATTTGATCATTCCGATATCTCGGCCGAATGGATATTGTTGCGCTGAGGGATTCTGGTTTCGGGTTGACAACGGGTCGCATATCCCGGCGGCGTCAGTCGCTGTGCCGAGGAACGCTTACCGTGCTGATCTTTCTAAGCTGCAACACGAACTACTGAAAATTGTTGCCAATAATGTAAACATATTTGATATAATGGCTAAATATCCTTATTAATATTTATTGTCCTTAATTCAGAAAACAATCCTTGAAAAATCTAAACGTGCATAGGGCAACATTATTCAAAACATATCGCATGTACCTGACAACTTATTCTACTTACTGATCGATACAAAACGATGCTTTACAACAACAAACCAGAATGTTTTTTTAGAAAAAAAAAATTTGAACTTATAATTCTCAATTCTCATCGTGACTTCAGAATTTTAGCATAGTCTAATGCAACGAATAGTTCACGATACTTTGCTATAAAACCCTCCAAAATAGTGAAGAAGCATAGCACAAAAGATGTATATGATTAAAAATAGTTTGGTTTAATCCGATGTATTTACACCTAAAATTACAAAGTCACGCTTCACCATGAATTTCCTTACTAATCCCCCCAACAGGTACACAAACCCCCTCCGCGCAGAGTACGAAGCCGGCGGCCACGCCAACGGCGGATTCCGCCAAGTATACGCAACCATCGACGGCCAATTCGTCGGAGGCCACATCCCATTCCCGGTGATCTACCCGGGCTCCATCAACCCCTTCTTCTGGTCCCCTGTATCCGCCATCGGCGCGTTCGACATGCCCTCCTACGACCTTGACATAACCCCGTTCCTCGGCGCAATGCTCGACGGACAGCCCCACGAGATCGGCATCGGAGTGAAAGACGCACAGAAGTTTTGGCTGGTGACGGCCAACTTGCATGTTTGGGTCGACGTTTGGTCGGACGCAACGGAGGGGGGCTTGGTGAGCTACAGTGAGGTCGATGGGGAGGGGCTGGTGAAGTTCGTCGGGTGGGTGAAGTCGTCGAAGGGGAACTTGACGACGATGGTGAGGATGAAGATTAAGTTCAAGAATCAGGTCGAGGTTCAGAACAGGGGAGCTGTCAGGCAGGTGAGCTTAGATTAGTAACTAAATAGGTTGGTGATCGAGAATTTTAATGAAAAATATGAAGTTTCAAGAGGCCGAGATTCTCCACAATTCACCGATAAAATATCTCTTCACTCAATAGTATTAGCCCGCATTATGACTTATCGTAGGAAGAGAATCCGGACTCCAAGAGAACTGAGCTAATCCGAGTGGTGCTCTATCAACTCTTAACTAGACAAATTAACAAATATTGTTTGGGGGAGGTTAGATCTAATTTATAACTTGACAGGCCTTAGATGTAGACTAGGAACAAAATTAACCCAAAACTTTAATTTGGTAGGTAACGGTCGTAATAAGAATGTTTCTTTTTAATCGTGAGTATAGTCCACACATATTTTGAGGCTCTGTTGACTTGGTCTAAACTGACAACCATAAAACATACATAGTCTAATCAGATCATTACCAATCCTACATGAAAATCTCATATCATCTACCAGCTATGATTAACTTGAATTTTTGGACTAAATAAGTCATTGTATTCAGTTGTTTGGAGAAATAGAAAGAAAACTTGGAAAATTGATTAGCGGGTCTTAAAAAGAAACTACGAACTAACTCAACCTATTAGGTTTGCTACTAACCTTCAATTTTAGTCCATACATGAATATTCAAACAAATATCTCGCATCTTTTCACTACTATTTAGCGACGCTACTGAAAATTACGTACCAGTGCAAACGCCTATAGTTGGGTAAGAACAATTTCCCTCTTTTTTGTACAAGATATATAACATGTTTTTGCAATGAGAAGTACTTCACACCTTTTTAGATTATCAATTATGAAAACAAAACTCCAGATTGCACCATATATGTTAACATTTCGAGGCACATATATATCTAAATCTAACTAACATATACATTTTTCTAATAATTAATTAAGTAAATCCTCAATTAATCCTGCTTATTAATTAGGTGGAGATGATCAACAAGGAGCGCATGACCATCGGCCAAACGAACGAGCGCCACCAAATCCTCGGCCGAGTCCAACTCTTCACCGAATCCCCTCTCCAAATCCAGTCCTCCACCGTCAACGCCATCGGCGGCGCCACATTCCAAAAGACGAGGTTAACTCACCAGCTTCAGATGCTCCTCAACCTCAACGACAACCAGGTCGTCACCTCCAGCGCCCTCACCGATCGCCAGGACGCCGAGGGCTCTGCGCTTATGCACGACAGCTCTCCCGTCTGGGGCAGCGGCAGCACGAAATCTTACTACAAGTATCGGGCCGACGGAACGTGTTACCTGAGGACGGTGAATACAGCCGGAGGAGTCGTGACGACGGATAATGCGAGCCCGTCGTGCTCCGCCGTGGCTGAGATTTAGGTAGGAATTTTTTTTTATCCTTTTTCTTTTGAGGTTGAAGATGTACGTTAGTTTTGGTTTTGTAGTTTTGTGGAGTATATTTGTGTTGGGAAGAATAACAAGGGGGATGGGTACTACGGAGTTGCTCCTCATGCTTTTGCTTTGAAAGTTTTGGAGGGGTGAGTTTTGTGTTTTTGGGGTATTAATAAGGTTGGAGATGTATTTGTGTATTAGATACTTGCTTATTCAGATGATATTCTGCTAAAATTTTCTAAACGTAGATACTAGTTGCCGTCTTATTTAATGTAAAGGAAAATACTAGAGTCACACCCCCAACCACACTCCTCTCTCGTTACAGTGCACTGGGGCCCACATGAAGCCCCAGTGCACTGTAGCGAAAGAGGAGTGTGGTTGGGGTAATGGTTGGAGGTGTGACTGTAGCGTCTCCCTAATGTAAATGTGCTATCATAAGACCCAATTGCACGTTCCTATTGACTAGTAGGACGGACATATACTCCGCTAGTCTATCACTTAGTAGCTCACTTAGCAAGTTATAATTCACACATAATTTTCACAAAATTGATATCAATATATCATTTTCACCATAACCTAACATCTATATATCATAAACAACAGTCGATCTGACATTTCTTAATACACATGGCATGTGTGTTGAGCATTCATGTGTGAGTATAGTCTCGCATCGGATAGGATAAAAAGATGTATGAGTTTAAAATAAAAGTTAGGATCAATATCTAATGCTTTTAACTTTTGCGTTAAAATTGATTCCTTGTATCGCCTCTGTCACAGGTTAGAGCTAATTGATAGTTAAGCTTTGGCTCCGTTATGGGCCATTTGTTCAAAACTAGAGGGCCAATTTTGTAGCTGACATTAATAAAAAATTAAATACCAAGATAGAAGTTTCGATTTTTAGCCTTGAGAAATCCTTTAAGAACTCTCATTAAATTTCTCTCAATTTTGATTTTTTTTTCAACTAATTAGTTTTCTAATTAGATAGGTCGTATCTTTTCGGATATCAAAATTTTAAGTTAGAATTTTATTGATCGTAGAAAATGTGTGTTTATCTTATGTCCTGAACCTAGCCTTATGAACATCTTTTAATTAAATCATCTAATTTTCGTTTGCAATATTAAATAAATAAGGGGGTAGAACACAAGATAAAAGTTCCAGCTCTACCACTACTACTGAACTTTGTTTAAAGCCAATTTGATAGATCTACATCATAAACTTGAGATCTAAAACCATATAGCCATGATTAATTCAAAGAGATTAACAAGGATCTAAAAGAGCGGAAGCTTATACCTGAATCCATTGCTTGATCTTGATTTTGGGTTTTGGATCTTCTAACCTTAGGGTTTCTCTAAAACCGAATTTCTCTCTTAGATGGAGGTGAAGAGAATTAGAGAATGTAGTAACCCTAGATTAGGGACCATAACCCCTTATTTATAGATGTTGTACTTTTGTAATTTAGCCCCTCAATAAATTACAATTACAACCTGGTATCTGCACATATAACCCCATGACTTATTTAAATACCAAATTAACCCAACTTAATTGATCACTTTAGTGGGTTATCCTGAAAGATAGCAATACACATTGATTAATCATATGTGCCCACAAATAGATTTATTAGATTAAATCCAACAATCTCCCACTTGGGCACCATATGATTCCTTAAACTGTGTATAACCTTATGAGCTCAAAAATTGCTATCACTGAAATGGTATTTCCGAACAATCTCGTCCATTGACTATATCAATATAGGATCAAAGCGGCCTTCGTCACATTTATCGTGGCTCGACCCATCAATGGTCACATATACCAATACAATCAAATGACATAGATCAATCATGGATGTGCAGCATGAAAATTACATGCAATGTGATCAGTACATGTCTATTTTCAACTGGTCCTCCTTAGTGAGGTCAAAACCAAACATAATGTAACAGAGTGTCTTAACTGAAAACTTTATTCTGATCAGACAATACAAACAAACATAAAGCACCACAAATACAAACTCCCACTAAAACATAATATCCTCAAATAATACCACACCCATATGAGCAGTATGCTCATGAAAGACCTTAGGTGGTAATCCCTTAGTAAGAGGATCAGCTATCATGGAGTTTGTCCCAATGTGCTCTATGGATATCTGTCCACTCTGTACCCTTTCTTTCACAACCAGGAACTTAATGTCAATATGTTTTGACTTAGTTGAGCTCCTGTTGTTATTGGAATACATTACTGCAGATTTATTGTCACAATATAACCTTAGTGGTCTTTCAACATTTTCCAAAATGCGCAGTCCCGTGACAAAATTTCGCAGCCATATTCCCTGATTGGATGCCTCATAGCAAGCTACAAATTCTGCTGCCATAGTGGAGGAAGCTACTAGTGTTTGTTTGACACTTTTCCATGATATAGCTCCTCCTGCTAACATATAAATGTAGCCTGATGTAGACTTCCTGCTATCTTGGCATCCAGCAAAATCAGAGTCCGAATACCCAATGACCTCTAATTTCTCTGATTTTCTGTATGTGAGCATGTAATCTTTTGTTTTCTGAAGATACCTCATAACCCTTTTGACTGCTATCCAATGATCCATACCAGGGTTGCTTAAGTATCTGCCTAACATCCCAACAATGTACGCAATATCCGGACGCGTACATACCTGAGCATACATTAGACTTCCTACAGCCGAAGCATAAGGAATCTTCTGCATTTCCTGAATTTCAAGGTTACCTTTAGGGCACTGATTGAGACTAAACTTGTCTCCTTTAGCAACAGGGGTGTCACCTGGTCTGCAATCTTGCATGCCAAACCTTTTAAGTACCTTATCGATATAGCTCTTTTGTGATAATCCAAGAATACCCCGAGAGCGATCTCGATGTATCTGGATCCCTAATATAAAAGAGGCGTCCCCAAGATCTTTCATCTCAAAATTCTTTGATAGAAATCTCTTGGTTTCGTGCAACATGCCTATATCATTAGTGGCAAGCAAGATGTCATCCACATACAGAACCAGAAAAATATACTTACTCCCACTGAACTTGTGATATACACAGTCATCAACAATGTTCATCTCAAAACCGAACGAGATAACTATTTGTTGAAACTTATGATACCATTGACGAGGAGCTTGCTTGAGTCCATAGATGGATTTCCTTAATTTGCAAACCATATTCTTTGGGTCTCCTGACACAAAGTTTTCTGGTTGCACCATATAAATCATCTCATCAATGTCTCCATTGAGAAATGCAGTCTTAACATCCATCTGATGTAACTCAAGATCATAATGAGCAACAAGTGCCATGATTATTCTGAAAGAGTCTTTCGATGAAACCGGAGAGAAAGTCTCTGTATAATCAATGCCTTCCTTTTGAGTATAGCCTTTAGCCACAAGACGCGCCTTATACCTCTCCACATTACCGTTTGCATCCCGCTTGGTTTTAAAAATCCATTTACAACCAATTGGTTTTGCACCTTCTGGCAATGGGACAAGTTCCCAAACCTTATTGTCTTGCATAGACTTATACTCTTCATTCATGGCATCAATCCACTGTTGAGAGTTAGAACTTTTCATGGCCTGAGAGAAGTTGATTGGATCATCTTCTAACATTCCACTACTTTCCTCATGTTCTTGGAGAAATACAATATAATCATCCGGAATAGCATTTCTCCTTTCTCTCGTGGATCTCCTTAATGGCACTGGTTCTTGAGGTTGTTGAGTTTGTTCTTCTGGAACAGGGAGTTGTTCAACATTATCATCTTGAGGTTCCGGATTTACTTCTTGAGCAACAACAGGTATAGGAACCTGAATATTGTCAAAAGTAACTGTATGGATTGGATCTGAAGCCAATTCCTCCTCAAAACTAATGTCTCTAACCTTATTTCTCCCCCCAAACTCAACATCCTCAAAGAATGTTGCTGTTCCCGTCTCAAAAATATTCCTTATAGTGGGATCATAAAACTTATAGCCCCTAGAGCGATCAGGGTACCCAATAAAGTAGCTGCTAACTGTTTTGGAGTCCAATTTCTTTTCATTTGGCCTATAAGGCCTTGCCTCAGCTGGACATCCCCAAATATGTAAATGCTTTAAACTGGGCTTTCGACCAGTCCAAAGCTCATAAGGTGTTTTAGCAACTGCTTTACTTGGTACTCTATTCAGAATGTAAGCTGCTGTCTTAAGTGCTTCTCCCCAGAGTGACTCTGGTAAAGAAGAATGAGCAATCATACTTCTTACCATATCCTTAAGAGTCCTGTTTCGTCTTTCAGCTACACCATTCATGCTAGGTGAACCCGGCATAGTGTACTGTGGGACGATACCGCATTCCTCTAGGTATCTAGCAAATGGTCCTGGACGTTGTTCACCTGAACCATCATATCTACCGTAGTACTCACCACCACGATCAGATCTGACGGTTTTAATTCTTCTGTTGAGTTGATTCTCAACTTCAGCTTTATAGGCTTTGAACATGTCCAGAGACTCAGATTTTTCATGAATAAGATATAGGTGCCCATAACGTGAGTAATCGTCTATGAATGATATAAAATATTGTTGACCATTCCAGGATTCCGTAGGGAATGGCCCACAAATATCCGTATGTATCAATTCTAAGACATCCGAAGATCTGTTGGCACCTAATCTCTTCACTTTGGTCTGTTTTCCCTTGATACATTCAACACATACGTCGAAGTCCGAAAAATCAAGGGAATCCAAAATGCCATCAGACACAAGACGCTCAACTCTACCTTTTGAGATATGACCTAAGCGCTTATGCCATAATGTCGCCGAATTTTCCTTATTTAATTTACGCTTAGTACCACGTGATTCCACATGCAAGGATTCATTGTAAGAAGCAATTGTATCAAGCAAATATAGGTTGTCATAAATACTCAAGTAACCGGTTCCCACAACATTTGAATTAAAAGATAAACTGAATTGACTGTTTCCAAATGAACAAGAATAACCTGATTTGTCCAATACAGAAACAGAAACCAAATTCCGTCTAAAAGACGGTACTACAAAAGTATCTTTTAAATCCAAATAATAACCAGTTCCTAACAACAACCTAAAGTGCCCAATTGCTTCCACATCTACCGATTGTCCGTCGCCCACAAAGATGTGTCTTTCAACATCACTTGGCTTTCGGTAGCTCAGGCAACCCTGCATAGAAACACTTATGTGAGTAGTAGCACCAGAGTCTAACCACCAAGTGTTTCTAGGTACTGAAGCTAAATTAACCTCAGAACAGACCAAAGCAAGGAACGTACCCTTATTATCACGCCAGGCGTGATATTTTGTACAGTCCTTCTTTACATGTCCAGGCTTCTTACAGAAGAAACAACCCTGATTATCCTTATGTTGTTTCTTCTCAACTGGACCCTTAGCAGCTTCCTTATCATTCTTCCTTTTCTTGCCCTTATCCTTAGAGGCATAGGCCAAATGAGCACTTTCTGTCTTATCTTGCTTCAACCTGTCTTCTTCTTGCACACAGTATGAAATGAGCTCATTTAGAGTCCATTTCTCCTTTTGACAGTTATAACTGACCTTAAATTGGTTAAACTGTGCAGGAAGAGACAACAAAACCAGATGCACTAATAACTCGTCACAAAGATCGAGTTTAAGTGCCTTAAGCTTTGAAGCAATATGAGACATTTCCATAATGTACTCCCTGATATTTCCTTTGCCCTTATACTTCATTGAAATCAAGCGAGCTAAAAGCGTGCTTGTTTCTACCTTATCGTTTTTCGCAAAACGCTTCTCAATTTCGGCAAGGAAATCTTTAGCCTTAGTAATCCCTTCGGATTCTATGCCCCTGAAGGCTTCCGGAACGCCGCGCTTAATGATCATAAGACTCATGCGATTTGAACGCTCCCACTTCTCATGCTCCTTCTTTGCATCAGGAGTGCTATCCGCATTGAGAGGTTGGGGTTGTTCAGTTCTTAATGCATAGTCAAGATCCATGCAGCCAAGAACAATTAATATGTTCTCTTTCCAAACCTTGAAGTTTGTCCCATTTAGCATGGGAATTGAGTTGATGTTAGCAGAAATTGTTGCAGCAGATGCATTAGCTGAAATAAAACAAAAATGCTCACATCAATAACCATAATCAATAAAATTCAAATAATGACAATCCCCATCCAAGATACCGGCACAACATTAATATCAAGTCTTTGGACAGTAATATTAACTTGTAAGTGATACCTTGTTGCAATGATCAAACATTGACAATAACTCATGTCAAATAATGAAACTATCTTTGGATCGATTCATTATTCACATGTAAACCTTATAATTGTCACACGCTTATCATCGCAGATGTGTATACAGTCTAAATAAATATTAACCTTCCTTTGGGCCGATTAAATATTTACACGAAAGCATACACACAAACATCTCACATTCCTCATGAACAATCTACACAAGAGAGGTTACTTTGGCAACTTCTTGTTTCAATTAATCAATTAGAGTGAGAGACAACCTTAATACCTTAGTGTCATAATATTTGAATTAAATAATTGATTAAGAACCGAATTAGATTTTAAAAAAAAAATTAAATCAACTGAATTTCCAAAACTTAATTGGGGTCTCACAGCTTAATTAGGGCCCATAACTTAATTGAATAAATTAAGTATACCAAAGTGGACCCATGAAAAGCCGAGGCTTAACCATAATGAACACGAAGTTCCCTTAACTTCGAACGCAAGGTTCGACTGTATTGAGTACGAGACTCACTTAAGTACGAACGCAAGGTTCGTTTGAAAAATGAACGCAAAGTTCAACCTGAGCACGAACGCAATGTTCGACCTGAGAACGAACGCAAAGTTCGTTAAAAATGAACGCAGAGTTCAACCTGAGTACGGAACGCAAAGTTCGACCTGAGAACGAACGCAAAGTTCGTTTAAAATTGAACGCAGAGTTCATCCTGAGTACGAACGCAATGTTTGACCTGAGAACGAACGCAAAGTTCGTTTGAGGTAACCACCTCCTCAATTTTCGCCATGAACCCTTAGGGTTTCAAATTGAAACCGCCGCCGACAAATCCAAAAATCTTTGATTTTTATTTTTAAAACAGATCCAGAATTGGAAAAAATTGAAGAAAAAATCAAAGAAAAATCCAAAAAATTCCAAAAAGTTACTGTTCATCAGGAAAAAACTTTACTGTTCATCCGAAAAAAAAATTTCGCAACTGTTCGCCGAACATTACTGTTCATCCGAGAACAAAAATTGAATCTTTAACCAGAGATTTAAGATCAAAAAACCCAATAAAACTTAAATCCCTAAGAATTAATCAAGGTGGCTCTGATACCACTTGATAGATCTACATCATAAACTTGAGATCTAAAACCATATAACCATGATTAATTCAAAGAGATAAACAAGGATCTAAAAGAGCGGAAACTTATACCTGAATCCATTGCTTGATCTTGATTTTGGGTTTTGGTTCTTCTAACCTTAGGGTTTCTCTAAAACCGAATTTCTCTCTTAGATGGGGGTGAAGAGAATTAGAGAATGTAGTAACCCTAGATTAGGGACCATAACCCCTTATTTATAGATGTTGTACTTTTGTAATTTAGCCCCTCAATAAATTACAATTACAACCTGGTATCTGCACATATAACCCCATGACTTATTTAAATACCAAATTAACCCAACTTAATTGATCACTTTAGTGGGTTATCCTGAAAGATAGCAATACACATTGATTAATCATATGTGCCCACAAATAGATTTATTAGATTAAATCCAACAATCAATTAACTCTAGAGTCGGCCGATTTTCTTCTCAACAAGGTACAAGTCATTTTGGCTCTCTCTCTCTTTTGGATTGGGATATTTTCCCTTGTTTCTTACAAGAGCAACTATTTTCATTTATGTAACTTTTGTAGGTATTCTATTTTTGTAGTTGGTTTTCATTCCGTTAAATTTTTTTAATGAAACGGGGGGGAGTTATTTTAACTCACCATTATTCTCAAAATAATACACATGACAAGCCCATACACTTACGTGCCACAATAATACATAAAACTTTCACTTATATATAAAAAAGGCAGAAGTAGAATAAAAGATGAAACCATTAATCACCATGGTCTCCTCTATGACATCAACAACGCGATCCTATTATTTCCACCTGCATAATTTCCACATCCTACAGAAGTCTGCTGTGACGCCGCCATAATAATTATTGATCACCAATAATAATCTATTATATTAACTCCGACCCGAGCCGTATTCATCGTCTCCGTTCGGGTCTGGATACAGTTGCGGGTCGGGTGCTAGATGTTTATCCAAAAGCCTCCTCAGTTGATTCCTGGCTCGGTTTTTGTAGACTTGCCGTCTTTGCTCAATTGACTGTAAACAGAACCAATAATTGTAAATTTGATTTAGTGTCGATCTTGGACAGTCAATATGCATGATAACCCAATTACGACATCTAACTACATTTCCAACCTTCAATATATATATATATATATATATATTATATATATATATATATATATATATATATATAAATAAAGAGAGAGAGCCAAAAACTTGTGTCAACTTGAAGTGGATAGCAAAAAGTTATCCCACAAACTTTTAGTCATTGTTGTGTGCCTAGGGATCCATGAAAGATAGAAAGAGTTTTTTATATATATAAATGAGTGGCTTATAAAGTTTGGTGGACATCCATTAAGTGTGACAACGATTAATAACTATATATAGTATATATATATATATATATATATATATATGAAAAATATGGGTATGCTTGGTACCAAGCATAAATTTTGTGCTTGGTAGTGAAATTTGTGTTTGGTAGTGATGTGTCACATCCCCATCCACTTCCTACACATACGAATGTGGTCCCAAATTTGAATGAGTGGAGAGGGATGTGACACCTCACTACCAAGCACAACGTTTTGTGCTTGGTACCAAGCATACCCATATTTCTCTATATATATGTGTGTGTGTGGAGATGTTTCAATAACAATAAAATAAGTCAGAAATAAATGAGTAGCACCAACGTTTAATTTGAAGAGTGTTCCAGCAGCAAGTGTTAGTATTACACCGTGCTGCAAATTAATTGAATTTTGCAATTTTAATTATTTCTAACCTATCACACCTTAGTAATCAATCAAGGATTAGAATCAAATTTTCTCAAACCTAAACTCATCTCCCTCTTATCTTTTTCAATAAGTAGCAGTTCCGATACATAATTATGTCTATAGGTAGGGGCGAAATTAAAAATATATTGAGACGCCCCGCTAGTACGAAAACATGCAATTCTATAGCGGTTCAATTATAGAAGTGAATGTTATGTATTCTTCATGTAAATTAGAGAGAGAGATTATACCTGTCCTATGATCCTCATTTCTAACATTTTGAAGAGATTATACCTGTCCTGTGATCCTCATTTCTAACATTTTGAAGGAGATCGAGTTGAGAAGAGTGGGAGGAAGTTGAGAACTTACGGAGGGGGGGTGGGGGTGCTATAAATAGCAAGCAATCATGGGTGGATGTGAAAGGGATACGGGCCAAACCTTCCTCCAGTGCTTTGAGACCAAGCGCCGCAGCATATATTCTCAGTTTTATTGGGTTCCACAGAAAGGTTTCTTGGAGATTATTTGTCCTATTTCATATATTACCGAAAGTTATTCGAGAACATTCATAGAGTAATCAAATTCGTCTACTTCTATTCCTTATAAAGTTTTGTTAAGTTGTCCACTCCTTCAAAATAATGTAAAGGCTAGCTCACTTTCCTCACAAGTCATTTGCAGTTCTGGAGTATTTCTTTGTCGACCGTCAAGCCCTGAATATTAATAGCAAGGGCTTNCCATCTATTTTTTAAAATAGAGTGATTGTACGAAAACCACTTTCAAAACTCAGTTTATATAGAAACCACCTTTAAAGGTAGTTCCACCTTCAATCAATCACCTTGACCTATTTTATGATGAGATGTGGAATAAAATTCCCAGAATACCCTTAAAAAGACACGTTTAGATTAAGAAGGCATGGTACGCGTGTTTTAAAATGATATTTTGGGAATTTTAGTTAAAATTTCATCAAATATAGATCAAGATGGTTAATTGCATTCGGAAACCCCTTTAAAAGGTGGTTTCTATATGAATTGAACTTTTAAGATGTTTTTGTTGGAAATAATAGCTATTTAGACAATAACAAAAATCAGTTTAAGCAATTTAATAATTAACAGATAATCACTATTATAACACAGAT
>NC_033795.1:6835371-6848933 GCF_001876935.1 Asparagus officinalis | reverse complement strand
TAGAGTCGCCTTCTAACTAATGACACTACCTGAAAGAGTGAATATATAACCTGTCAGGGATCGTTTCTTATCCAAATCGCCCGCATAATCTGAATCAAAATAGCCAAGTATTCTGCAATCTGTGTTTGTGTTCCTGCCAAAATATAAACCAATATTAGCTGATCCTCTCAAATATCTAAGTACTCATTTCACAGCCTGCTAGTGGTCCTTTCCAAGATTATCCATATACCTACTCACAACACTGACTGAATGTGAAATATTTGGACGGGTGCAGACCATAGCATACATAATGGTTCCAAATACACTCGCATAAGGAACACAATATATGTACTGCTCCTCTTCAGTCTGAGATGACAAATCCGCAGAAGACAAAAATAAGCAGCTGTAGGCATCGAAAATTGCCTATAGGTCTCCACGAACAGCTCAGTGCTAAGAAACGACGATGAACGTCACTATCTGATTCACAGAAATTTGATTGATATCGATGAACGCTTGAAGTGAATTGACGAACTACGTAAACCAACAGAATTTTAGAATAACAAAGACGCGAACTGATCGGGAACCTCGTATCGTTCACAAACGGCGAAATACCCTTCGTGTCTCATTTGATCAACTGATAATCTAATCATCGGAACTTATAGAACTCCTCATCAGCTTTCCAACGTACTTTAAATCGTTCAAATCTGAGTTCGGATGAAGAAGTTACGGCGAAAACGAACAAACAGGCATAACGGAGCGTCTCAGGCTGAACTGAGGCACCCGAAGTGTCTCGGCCCAGGTTGAGACACCCAAGGGTGTCTCCAACGCCAGATCTGTCCGTTACGCGGTTTTAACCGCTCGGAACACCCTCAAGCCTATAAATACAAGCCTCAGACCCTTATTTTTCCAGATCTGGATTTTTGGAGAATTGGCGAAGCCCTGCCGGATTGAAAATTGATCGAGTTCATCAATAGTAGAGAGAAAGCTTCTTTAGATTTGCACCGCCCGCATCCGATCCTTAGAATTATCCCGTTGCGATAATTCTAAGAAGAGCAATTATCTCGCCGTTGCCGAGATAAGCGCTTCTGCTTCTAGATTCCTTTGCGAATCGACGGAGTTCTGGATCTGATCTGATTGTCAGGTAGTCCACGGATATCGACATCCCCGTCACCGATTGTCAGGTAGTCCACGGATATCGACATCCCCGTCACCGGCTAAAGACCCACGCAAGCAAGAGACGAAGAACGGATCTTGCGTTATTTTCGAAAAGTTGTAATCTTTTATTCTTTATTTTGAATACTTTGAATTCTTTGTAAGCAATCTATATTATAATGAATTCGACAATGAAGCGAAAACAAACTGGCGACCACAGTGGGAGCCAACAGCCTCGCTGCCGAGGCTGTCGTGACGCAACCGACATTCAAGATCCGGGTGAATGAGGAGATCGAATATGAGTTCGATCAACAAAAGTTTGAAGAGTACCTCTCTTCCTCCTCTTCCAGATCCGCCTCTCCAAACAGGCGCAGGAAGACCTCCTCTTCCAGGAACGCTCGCGGGACCTCAGGATTGAAGATCTAAGATCCCCTCGCCGCTGCTGCACCCATGCCCCGTGACGTCCCTGCAGCGTCCAAAGAGGTCAAAGCTGCAGATCCGGACCACCTCTCCGCCGTGAAGGTAATTATTGAAGGTGCTCCAGCTTTGTCGAAGAGGGCACGCCAAAGACGGCGTCAACGCCTTGCACGACAATTGGCCAAGGCCGCAGAGTCGATGGACGGGATCCGCTATACGGAGGATCTAAAATCAAGGCAGCGCCAAGAACAGCAACGGCGAACCGCCAACTTCTCCTCTAAGACGGAGACGAACGAATGGGTCCGCGTCAAGAAGACTCGCTCCACTTTCGAAGAGCGAATCAAGAAACGCCGCGTATTGCTCGCGCATGCCCGAGTCCTTCTGCAGAAAGCGGAAGAGATGCAGAAAGAAGAGACGGTCAAGAAGCCGCCAAGACATAAGCAGGTTCGGATACCAAAGACAAAACCAGCACCTAAGACGAAAGTGGACGGAGTTACCGTCCATCCTTCTTCAAATTTAGATCCTGTTTCCCCTGTCCCCGCACCTCCGACGGAGCCAGGTAAGAACGTGGGTCCTGTCAGATCCAGAGTTCCTTTGAAAGGTCGCCTCGGTTCTTTACCGGAAGATCGAGGTAAAGCACCTGTCAAGGAGCGATTGGGACCGTTGAAAGGTCCCCAAACAACAAACCAGACTGGGGGTCGTACCAATTCCCCTAAGAAAGATAACAAAGGGAAAGCCCCTGTTACCGACCGCATTGGATTGCAGGTTGAAGTTCAAGAGCCCGTTAAGTTTTCACGCTCGCAAAAGCATAAACTTGAACGAGCGACTTTTGAAAACGCTAATAAAACGTCGTATCCCCAGAGGGAAACACATTCGTCTGATGATGAAGGTGTTATACCTGGGAGGTTATGCCAGCACTCTATGGGTTGCTCCAGTTATCAAACTGACGAGTTGTACTATAGGGCCGGGGGTACGGATAAGTCTCGAAAGAGAAACATTCGAGACACGGATTCTCGTTGTCCGTGTGCCAACATAATCAAGGCAGTGCTATCAGAATGCTGCTGTTCTAAAGCCCCACGAAGAGTTTCTGTGTTTGAGAGAATCTCCACCAGAACATCCGAGGCCAGACCAAGACACTTCCGTAGAAGGAAACCTACTCTTCAGGAGGATGAATTTCCAGAAGTGTCCGTCAATATGACCGGGAGAGGGAAGTCAACGCGACGCTTTAGTCCGGATCAGTTCACCGAGGTGTCCCAACGTATGACTCGATTGCGATCAGGGACCAGTAGGCGAAAGAATTACCAAAGAATACAGAAGGGACTCCCTCCAGATGATGAAACTTCGGATGTTTGCTCAGATGGTTGCTCAGATGCATGCTCAGCAATGGCTTCCGATGACACCGCATCGAGTGCAGGATAACCCTACGAGTCACTTATGATTAGCGCCGAACAGGTGGCTAAGTTGCTCGAGGACGCTCTGACTAAGCAGAAGGAAAATTTCAAGTTCGAAATGGAGATGGCCATGCAGCAGATGAGAGAAATGCATGACCAGCAAATCGCAGCACTGACAACTCATCAAGGAGAGTCTAGTCGTCGCAATAATCCGAATCAAGATGATAACGAGCGGGAAGGTGGCCCTTCGGATGATAACAACACAAAGGAGGATCACATTACTTCTCCCCGAAATCACTCGAAGACAGATACGAGTGAGGACAAGAAAATGAAGGATTTGGAGAGCAAAATCAACGCGTTGATGAATGCTCAAGAAGTGAAGAGGTCCGGAATACCATGTCCATACCCAAGGGAATGGGAATCAATTCCATATCCGGCGAAATTCAATTTGATCAATTTCACGCCGTTTGATGGAAAGGGTTCCCCTACCCAGCACTTAATATATTTTAAGTCTCACTTAGAAATAATCTCCGGGAATGAACCTTTAATGGTGCGGTCATTCGTTGGCACTCTTCGGGGAGCAGCCTTTGATTGGTATCGCCGTCTCAAGCCAGGGAGTATCAACAGTTGGGATGATATGGAGGATATGTTTTTGACAAACTTCTTCGACGACGATACCGAGATTTCAATCGGTACACTATTTGACGAGAAACAGAAAAATGGTGAGACGGTCGAAAACTTCGTGAAGAGATTCCGGAACAAAGCGATGAACTGCAGGGATCCGGTCAGTGAAGACTTTATCCTCGAGACTTGTCACAATAATCTTTCATTAGACATCCTCGAAGCTATGGGAATGGTACCACCAAAGACCTGAAAGGATTTGAAGGTCCGAGGGGAAAGAGCCGAACGTTTCCTCAAGAGGAAAAAGGCCGAAAGAGGTCAAACGACGGCACCAGCTCCGCAACAGAATTTTGTTCCTAAGGGTAAAAGGGAAAGCGCAAGTGAATGCAGTGGATGCGAACCAAACATTCGAAGTGGAAGCGCAACCGCAGCAACAGCAACAGAAGGCGCCTCAGCAGTCACGATGGCAACAACAGCCTCAGAAACAGAAGGCTTCGGAACCGAAATTCCCAAAGATCTACTCGTTCAAGGATGATGAAGTTCCCGGTATTTTCAAATACCTTATAGAGAACAACAAGATTAAGTTGCCTCCAGTCCAAGATCAGGAAGACGCCAAAAGGGTTAATGACCCGAAGTATTGCGCGTTTCACAGAGCAGTTCACCACCCTACCAAGTCGTGTTACGCTCTCAAAGATAAGATCCAAGCCTTGATTGATGTAGGAGTCATCACTATGAAGCAGCCTAAAGAGAAGAAAGTGGGTGCGAATGCAGTGTCGATCAGCTTTGGATCCGTCCCGTTGAACTGGTTTCAGCCCGAACCTGTGATGAAAGTTGCAATGAACACCGTGAACGATGATCCTTATACAACGTCAGAGAAGGGACTTGTGCCGCACACGACCTCGAATGGCGAGAGATTCTCTGGGTTCACCCCGACCTGATTGAAGATGAACAATGGGTCGGATCATCATCCAAAAGGAAATCAAAAGGAAAAGGAAAGTCCTGCTACGGAGCCTCTGCTATTCCAGGAGAAGATGACGAAAGAATCCCGGCTTTCCCGCTTTCCGAAGATGAACAAGAAGTCTTTGCGACCCGGAGTGGAAATGAGTATCACTTCAAGTATCCGGATGCTTCCGAGCAGTTAGCCGAACAGGGGGTGACTAAAGCTGTTCCCTCTAGGACATTGGCGGAAATGGGGGTGATCGCGACTCCCCCTACACCCGTAGTTGCGAAGAAAGGCCAATAAAAGCAAAAAGGGAAGGAGCCTCTACACCAGGAAGTCCAAAACCAGAAGCAGTCTCGGTTCAATCTACCGATTGGAAGAGATAAACCGGGGAGCTCGAGTACTCCGCATCGCTTTGATATCATGGCGCAACTAGCTAACATACCGGCCAGAATAACGTTGTATGAATTGCTGCGTCTCTCAAAAGGCACGAGGGAAGCATTACAAGAAGCTTTGAGCAATTCTGAAGTTTTTCTGACTAGAATCAAGCCATCTCCTGAAGAACCAGAACCGTCGGTTCAACACTGCAATCTCGCTGCGCACCATTTTTCCTGCATTTTTTTACCAAAGAAGACATGCAGACGAAGAACTCGAAACATGATCAGCCCTTGTACTTCACCGGGCACATTGGCTCTAGCGTGGTCAACCGGATCCAAGTTGATCCGGGTTCCGCTGTCAGCATCATGCCGCTCCGATTGATATACAATCTCGGAATACCGGCTAGTAAACTAGCTTCCACGGGCACTACGATCTATGGATTCAACACCAGCGGGTCCAGACCATTGGGAAAGATTCGAGTAAAATGCCAGATCGGGGACTTGAAGTCAGAAGTTACCTGTTACGTGATTGACGCGGAAACATCCTATAACTTACTGTTGGGTCGACCCTGGATCCACGGTAATCTTATAGTCCCGTCAACTCTTCATCAGTGCCTCAAGTATGTGGACACAAATAATGAAGTCAAGACGGTGGTCGCGGATAAGCAACCGTTTAAGGGATTGGAGAACTATTTCACCGATTCCCTTCTGTACGGTGCCGAATCCGATACTGAACCATCGGCCCAAGGAACGTACAACGGAGATGAAGCTGATACCGAAGCTGGGTTTGATTATGATGGTGGTTTTGTACTTAATGACATTGTACCCATTGTAATCAATCTTGACGATGAAGAGTCATCGGAAAGTAGTTGTAACTGGCAACTTGCCAAAGAACTATCAATAAATGATGATTTAGAGTACTCGATGTGTCTTGATAATATCACTAAGGAGTTGTATGATAACCCTGACTTGTATATGCCACTTCAATCATTTTGTATGACGAAAAAGCAAGTACAGGATACGTGCGGAATGACACTTGTCATCCCCGCGAAGACAGGGGGTGGAAAGGAAGTCGTCTACGGTAAAGGAAGAGAATCTCCAATACCAGACCACTTCTTGGAAGAGAAAGACGATGATGATAAACCTGCCCCTCATCTATTTAGGTATAACGCAAAAGCGCGCGATCTAATGGAGAAATATGGATATGATTTCACGCTGGGAGAAGGTCTTTGCTTTCGTCGAGGTCTGCGAGTTCCGCCTCGAATGGCCTATGTACCAAAAGGAAAACCCAATGACTATTATCGCCATAGAAGAGGTTTAGGTTATGTCTCCTCATCTGATGACGAGTGTTGCTGGCAAGTCATTGACCAAATTGCTAACAAAGCTAAAAACGGATATTCTTCTGATTCCTCAGCTTGGGATTCCGACACTAGTATTGGTGAAATGTTCAAAAAGTTAATGTCGAACATGGCTACGGTCCCACAATAGAGGAAGACGATCAGATGCTGACTTGGGAAGATCCTTGGGTTCATCACCTAAACATGCAGTACGGCGATAGGTTTGAACAAAGAGAACCTCCTACCGAGGATCAAGTGGTCCAAGTGAATATGGGAAGCGAAGAAAATTCGAAGCCGATATTCATTAGCGACAGCCTCCTGCCCGATGAGAAAGAGGAGTTAATCTCTCTTATCAGGGAGTACATCGATGTGTTCTCCTGGAATTATGAAGATATGCCAGGACTCGACCCAAATGTAGCAGTGCATCGTCTTAATATTAAGCCGGATGTCAAACCTATCAAATAACAACAAAGACGGTTTTGTCCGCAGATGATGGAGGCAATCGAGGCCGAGGTGAAAAAGCTTATCGACTCGGGTTTCGTCAGAGAGGAGCAACATCCTGAATGGCTTGCCAATATTGTCCCGGTCCTTAAAAAGAATGGGAAGATCAGAATTTGTATCGACTTTAGAGACCTGAACACTGCATGTCCAAAAGACGATTTCCCTCTTCCCATCACAGTCGTTATTATTGACAACACGTGCGGATTCGAAAGAATGTCTTTTATGGACGGATTTTCCGGTTATAATCAGATAAAGATGCATCCAGATGATGAAAAGCATACTGCATTTATAACACCCCTTGGTGTTTTCTGCTATACGGTTATGCCTTTCGGCTTAAAGAACGCAGGTGCCACGTATCAGAGAGCCATGTCGAAGATTTTCCAAGAGCATCTCCGAAAGACTGTTGAATGCTACGTGGATGATCTTGTTGTGAAAAGTCGTGATAAAAAGGATCACATCAAGGATTTAAAGACAATGTTTGATCTGATGCGGACTCATCAACTGAAGATGAATCCTACCAAATCTTTTCTCGGAATGTCCAACGGTAAATTCCTTGGATTCGTCGTCACAACTAGGGGTATTCACATTGATCCTGACAAAGTGAAGGCGATTAACGAATTGTAACCTCCGAGAAATCTTAAGGAGCTCAGAGGACTACAAGGACGGTTGGCTTATATCCGTCGATTCATTTCGAATCTTTCAGGAAAATATCAACCATTCTCCAGGCTCACAAAGAAGGGCGTATCGTTTGTATGGGACGACGCTTGTCAAAAGGCATTCGAGAGTATTAAAGAATATCTCTCAAAACCTCCTGTACTCGTTGCACCGAAATCAGGCAAACCGTTCTTGATTTATGTCAAGGCGACGAGCCACTCATTAAGTGCATTACTTGCACAAGATGACGATAACGGTCATGAGCAGGCAGTATATTATCTAAGTCGGACTTTGATAGGCGCTGAATCTCGGTATCCCATGATTGAAAGGGAATGTCTCGCCTTGGTATTCGCAATTCAAAAGATGTGGCATTACCTGGTTGGACAGACTATTTATGTTATCTCCAAAGTTAACCCAGTCCGAGTATTCATGACACAGCCAGCTTTCATGAATTGGCGTTTAGCAAAATGGGCCTTACTCTTGTCCCAATATGACCTGCACTTTAAACAACAGAAGTCGGTAAAAGGACAGGCCATTTGTGACCTCCTGGCAGCTAACCCAACTACGGATACTGCCGAGATATATGACGATCTTCCAGATGAAACCCACGAAGTCAATGCAACTTCACACCAACAAGTGTGGCGTTTGTACTTCGACGGTGCTTCTCGAGCAGCTAATGTAGCAAGTACTCCTGGATGTTCTAAGATTTCTTCTGGAGTTGGGGTCGTCTTAGTTTCTCCAGGAAAACATGTAATGCCTCGAGCCTACTCATTGACCGAGCCATGCTCAAATAATGTTGCCGAATATAACGCGCTACTCATAGGACTCAATTTCGTTAAAGAACTGGGGGTTGAGTATCTCAAAGCTTTCGGTGATTCTCAACTAATAGTTAAGCAAGTTCAAGGGGAGTATGAAGTCTGAAGTCAGGATTTAATACCATATCATAATATGGCAGTGGAGATAGCAGAATCATTCGAAGGATTCTTCATCGAACATGTTCCACAGTTACAGAACACCTACGCATATGCATTAGCAGCATTAGCCGTATCTCTGGCGCAGCCTCCCGGAACAGAGCAGTTTGTTACGGTAAGAACTCACCAACTCTTAGTGCCGATCTACGATGAAGATGACAAAGAAGAAGAAAATAAGGAAACATATTCAACTCAAGTTGAGTTCGAGCCCCGAGATTGGTGTTTCCCTATCATCGATTACGTCTTGCATGGAATCCTTCCAGAAGATGTGAAAGAAAGAGATTCAATCCGACGAAGAGCGCCAAGATTCTATTATAATACGAAGAATCGAACGCTATACCGCAGGGGGGTACGATGGATTGCTATCACGTTGCTTATCTACTAAATAAGCTGAAGAAGTCCTTAAAGAGGCACACGAAGGGGAGTGTGGCGCGCACCAACCCGGCCCTAAGCTTTATGACCGCATCAGAAGAATGGGATATTTTTGGCCTTTTATGATGAGTGATGCAGTCGCGTATGCCTGAAAGTGTCATGCGTGTCAGATACACGCAAATTATATGCACCAACCTCCGGAGCATCTGCATCCTTCGGTTACATCATGGCCGTTCGAGACCTGGGGAATGGATATTGTTGGTCCTATAAATCCCCCGTCAGTCAAAGGTGACCGGTTCATCCTGGCAATTACTGACTACTTCTCCAAATGGGCTGAAGTGATTCCACTCAGAGAAGTTAAGACCAGTAACGTCATTGCATTCATCAAACACCACATCATCTACCGGCATGGTGTCCCAAGATGAATCATACATGACAACGGTCCTCAATTCGTCAGCAACGCCTTCATTAGGTTTTGCGAGAAATTCAAAATTCAGGATATTTCGTCGACAGCTTACAATCCCACAGCAAATGGATTGGCTGAAGCCTTCAATAAGACAATCATAAAGCTTTTGTCAAAACTCGTGAAAACTAATAAATGAGATTGGGACGACAAGCTTGGCGCGGCTCTATGCGCCTATCGTACTATGGTACGTACACCGACTGGTGCAACCCCGTATTCCTTGGTGTACGGGTGTGAAGCCGTCCTACCGTTGGAAATACAAATTCCGTCTCTTCGAATCGCTCTCGCAACCCAGATGACGACCGAGGAACAACATCAGAAACGTCTCGAAGAACTTGAGATGCTCGATGAAAAGCGCCTAGAAGCTCAACAGCATATTGAGTTTTACCAAGCTAGAATTTCTCGGGCTTTCGACAAGAAGGTTCGACAGCGGAGTTTTAAGGAAGGAGATTTGGTCTTAACTGAAAGACGGCCTATGATCCTTAACTCCAAGAAGAAAGGCAAATTTGAACCCAAATGGGAAGGGCCATTCATAGTAGAGACAGTCTACTCGAGTGGTGCATATCGCCTGGTAACTAAGGATAGTGATCGGATCATGATGCCGATAAACGGAAAATTCCTGAAAAAATACTATCCTTATATCTTCAAGATAACCAATGTATCGGGAAGTTCCCGGAAGAATACCACATGTGATATTCTTAGGGATAACCCAACCACTGTAAAAGTGATAAATAAGAGATCCACATTTAAGCTCTGAATGTCAGAATGTCTTCTTTTGTGAGACGAGATTCAATCCTTTGACAGATTAATCCTTCCTCGCAGAACCATCCACTGATCAAATCAATTGACAGTGGATCCACCAAAATTCCTATCCGCCAATCATTGGCAATTCTCAGACTCAACGTGTTGAGTCCTAATCACTTGGCGTTGAAGCCATCCATTGAGTGATAGTACGAGTTGGCATTCTCATTGCTTCTGGTATACCACTCTCTTTGCTTTCAGGTCAAACCTATAAAAGTTAGGGCCAAAGCCAAATTCTCCTCTTGATTCCTTCCATGAGCAAGGGGTCCACATCCAATTCGAGCAATCAAACCTATAAAAGTTAGGATTGTCTCCGACCTCACCTTAGTCAAACCTGCAGATAGTTAGGACTAAGGTCAAGTCAACCATTTCGATAAACGAAAGACTTCCATCTTCTCCTTTTCAACCAAACCTATAAAAGGTAGGGTCGAAATTGGAATTTTCCTTCAATAAATGAAGAATTCGTTTTGGATTAAGCAACCAATCCTATAAAAGTTAGGGTTGCTTGAATCTTTTCGATTCTCGGAGTGGAAATCTCATTCCTAGTCTCATCTTTCCGGATTCTGGAGGTGGAGATCCCACCTCGAGTTTCCTTTCCTACTGAAGATAGAACATAAAATTCTCTCTCTTCAGGTGTCGGGAGATAGAATATAAAATTCTTCCTCTTCCATGTTTCCAGTCCGTCTTTACTCTGAGAAAAGACACAATTCCCAACTCCCAATCCGTGCACTTTATACACGGGGAATTTTATCTCAACTCCTAAATAGAGATAAGCCTACGCCTAACACGCGTTGCCGGTTTAATCTTTCACCGATTGAAAAATACACCAGAGTTTAAGTATGGGGAAGTTTATCCCGAATCCTAAGAAGGGATAAGTCATCGCCTAACACGCGTTGCTGGGTACCTTTTCCCATAAGAAATGGTGAAGTCTATGTATTCAAAATCATAGCACAAAGTCTAAGAGAAGTAATTCTTTTAGCACAACGTTATATGTGAGACGGGTTTTAATAATTCACATGCTAGCCCGATTCAAACGGTAATCGGTAAAGGCACGTCAAACCCGTTGAAGGCTGGGGGTTTGCTAAAAATCCCAAAGTCTATGTCTAACACACATTGCCGGTTTAGTCTTTCACCGATTGAAAAAAGACACCAGAGTCTAAATCTGGGAAAGTTTATCCTGAATCCTAAGAAGGGATGAGTCATCGCCTAACACGCGTTGCTGGGTACCTTTTCCCATAAGAAATGGTAAAGTCTATGTATTCAAAATCATAGCATCAAGTCTAAGTGAATTAATACTCTTAGCGCAACGTTACATGTGAGACGGGTTTTAAAATTCACATGCTAGCCCGATTCAAACGGTAATCGGTAAAGGCATATCAAATCCGTTGAGGGCTGGGGTTTGCCAAAAATCCTGTAAGCATTATGTCAATTGGGTTCACAATTAATAAAGAAATATCATAATGAAATCAAATACTGGGTCTCTATCAATAGATCAAGTCAAAGCATACAATAAAAAAAAGAGTTCATCAACCCGAAGGCAGTCGGCGATTAAGAACACAAGATTCTAACTTAGAAAGTCTATCTGTATAACTCTGCTCAAGTTCTGCTTGCAGGTCAGCTCGGATAGATTCTTCAGAATTGCTCAAGATCTTCGCAGCTTCATTTTTCATCTTCATCAATCTCCTGTGTAGGTCCTAATCTCTCAAGCATCTGCCCACGAGACTTCTCTAGTCCTGCCAACTCCTCTGCCATGATAACATCAGACTCCTCGGCATACTTCAAGGCCTTCTTCAACTTGTCTATTTCCTCACGGTTGGAGTCTATAGAACTGAGTAACTTGGCTCTGTCAGTGTCCTTTCTTGCAATACCAGCCATCAGCTGTGCAATAGAAAGCTCATGTGACTGAAGTTCACTGCCGATGGAAGATCTCAAATCATGCCATTGTGACAACCTATGCTCCAACTGAGAGGACACAAAAGAAGAAGCTCCGCTAGTCTTTAGCTCCTCCAACTCTCGGAGTTCAGACTCCAAGACAATAAAATCGGCAGTAAGAGAGTCAGCTAACTCTGAATATCCATCATCTCTAATCATCGTCATGTAGCGAGAAAGAGAACGTCCAAACTGATCAAAGCCATACCCTCGATGAAGAACCTTCTCGATCATGCCGTTAAAAAAGACGACGAAAGAGTTGAGATCCATCCGGAATATGTCTCTGCTGGGATCGGAATCAGACAAAAGGGCAAGGATATGTTCATATGGAGAAGGCTGAGATCCTACAAGCAATCATGTTGAGGAGTAAGAAACTATCAAACGTGATAAAATTTAATATAAAGTGAATTGCAAGCATACCAACAGAGGTCCCTGCAGACTGATGTCTGACGATCGGCTCCGTTGGTCTAGTCTCAACAGGCTCCGAGATAACAACAGGGGTGCTCATTGAGGGTATATCAACCTCTGTAGGTAAATCGGTAGTACCTCTCGGCTGTGGCGGGGAGACACCACTATTAGGAAAGCTAGCGATCCCAGAAACAGTGGCCGCATCGGTCATAACGGCTGGTCCTATAGTTACACTTCTTTATTAGTCAAAAGGAAATTTAGACAAATAAGGAGAATCGCGATGATAGGATTATCTACATACCTGCAAGCCCATCATTCGCAGGTAAATGGGAAACGCCAGGAGTCATAAGAGTATCAGTCCTGATGGCTGGTCCTATGATTGCACCCCCCTATTAGTAAAAAATCAGACAAATGAAAAGGAGCACGGCGACCTAGATTATATGCATACTTGCAGGTCTATCGCACTAGGGTAAACTAGAGATGCCGGGAATCACGACTGAATCAGTCCCAGTGACCGGTGCTGTGATGATAATTCTTTGTCAGTCAAGTAATAGATCGGGCAAAAGGAAGGGAATTAGATATATACCTGCGGACGAATCACTCTCAAAGGGTGGTCCTGCAGCCTCTTTGGTGGCCTGCTCAGCCAGCATATCGACCAATAGTCTAAAGTCGGATCCTGAAAAACTTGGTGCTGAGACATACCCTTGTTCCTCAAGACCTATATCATGAAAGGGCTCTGTTTGTTGGAAAAATTGCAATGAAAAGAATAAAGAAAATTGATTTGTATTTCTTTGATTCCGATTACAACTTGATTACAAAAGAGGAGAGAACGGATTTGATTCTCTCCTTTGTTTAAAACTGGGTTCTTCACGGTGGCGATGGAATGCCTCCTTCGATTGCTCGCGTCGAATTTGCTCTCCGTTGACGATCCGACCGTCTCTTATCTCGTGGGAACGATGAACTTCTGTGGAAAGTTTTATAAGTAACTCTTCAACGAGTTTAAGAACTCTGAACGAGTTAGAACTCTGTGAATAGAGTTGTTAGAACCGAAAATTCGGTTAATGATCAAGCTGTTATTCTGTTGATGGAGAATCCTCTCAGATTTGATCTTCTGAGCTTGATTCAAAAATCCTATCTCCAAGGATTTTTGCCTCTCTCACGCCTCTCTGTGCAGTTGAGATCCTGAAGATCTAATTTGCTGCTTCTTCGTACCAAAAAGCCAGCCCTTAACTCAGTTGAGTTTGTTGAG
>NC_033795.1:6788473-6835337 GCF_001876935.1 Asparagus officinalis | reverse complement strand
GGTTCGACCTTGGCGTTTTGATGTTGTAACGCGGGGTTCGACCTTGGCGTTTTTGATGTTGTAACGCGGGGTTCGACCCTGGCGTTTTGATGTTGTGACGCGGGGTTCGACCCTGGCGTTTTGATGTTGAGACGAGGGGTTCGACCCTGGCGTTTTGATGTTGTGACGCGGGTTCGACCTCGACGTTTTGACGTTGAAACACGGGGAGGACCTCCGCGTCTTGCCTTGCAGAGATTATCACCAAGTAATCTCTTTTTGTCATAGCGTTGCAAAGATCATTGTCTTGTAATCTTCGTCTTGGCTCCTTGAGAATATGAGAGTCGTCAGATTGTAACTCCCGATGTTGATTGTGAAGGCTGTTGAAGTAGAGCTCTCATCGGTTGTCGTGAAGGTCGTCAGATTGTAACCTTCAGCAATCTACGCGAAAGTCTTCAGATTACAGCCTTCTGGAAGTCGTCAGATTGTAACTTCCATCATCGGTGGTTGATGGGGGATAAGCTATCTATTATGATTTTTAGACAGCCTACAGAACCCCCTCCAAAGTTTTCGAAAGTTCGCGGTTGACTGGGACGAATTTCCGGAATACTTTGGATCTTAACTCTGATCTTAGAGCTGTTGATTCCTTGTCGTAAAGGAGTCGTTCTCTGCACTTGCTTTGAAGGCATCTTGGTTGAAGGGATCTGCCACGTAGGACCTTTGTGAAGGTATGCGTCATAATCCTGCTTCTGGAATACTGGGGTGGACTCCTGCGTTTTGAATTTGAGACGCGGGGCTGACTTCGGCGTTTTGAATTTGAAACCCGGGTGTGACCTCGGCGTCATGATTTTCGTAATGCGGGGCTGACCTTGGCGTTTTAACTGGAGACATGGAACCCCCCGGCGGGGTTCGGGGCAGCGCCCCGAAGCTCCATGATATACACCAGGCGCGGTATTGGATTTGGAACTTGGGACGTGAGGGTCGCGTTTGGCACTTGATATGCGAAGGTCGCGTTTGGCACGAAGATCGCGTTTGGCACTTGAAACACGAGGGTCGCGTTTGGTACTTGAAACGCGAGGGTCGCGTTTGGTACTTGAAACACGAAGGTCGTGTTCTTCAGTATCGACGCGAGGGTCGTGTTTGGTACTTGAAACGCGAAGGTCGCGTTCTTCAGTATCGACGCGAGGGTCGTATTTTGACTGGGAAACGCGAAGTTGAAGTTCGCGTTCAACGAAGGCTTGAGGTCCGCGTTTTGGCTGTAAAACGCGCCATTTAGGGCCGCGTTCAGTCAGGTTCTCGCGAAGCTCATGTTTGGGCTCATAAACGCGAAGTTCAGGGTCGCGTTTAGGCTCACGAACGCGAAGTTCGCGTTGGTTAGAGGATCGATTTTCTCGAAGTTGTGCTCGTCGCTGAGACCTTCTTCTTCGACGAGCAGCGTTCTTCTTGGCCTGCTTTAAGGCTTTTGCAGGAGCATCATCGGCGTTTATGGAGCTCATCTCCTCTCTAAGCCGTTTATGGCCTGAAACACATCGTGTTGACGCGGATGTGGGACATTCAACTCGCTGGGCGAGTTCGGCTGAGGCTAAGCTCGCTCCCGAAGCAGAGGGGCTGTTCGACAAATTGTGGCCAAAGGAGAGGACTTTCTTTGGCACTCCATCAATAGTTGTAGATTTAGTCTTCTTGGAGACTTTGTGGATCTTGCGCATAGCCTTGGGGCTAAGGGATCCGGAGGAGATGACCTCTTCAAACTTGGCTTGATCAAACTCTACCACGAGAGTTTCAACAATTGATCCAGTGAGATGAACGTCGGATTGCACCACCACTTCTTCGTCAGAGAAGCTAGTCCCCAGCGGAGTCGCCATCTTTTGTTTGTTGGAAAAATTGCAATGAAAAGAATAAAGAAAATTGATTTGTATTTCTTTGATTCCGATTACAACTTGATTACAAAAGAGAAGAGAACGAATTTGATTCTCTCCTTTGTTTAAAACTGGGTTCTTCACGGTGGCGATGAGATGCCTCCCTCGAATGCTCGCGTCGAGTTTGCTCTCCGTTGACGATCCGCTGTTTTGCTTCACTGGAACGATATCTTCTCCTCACGATTTGACGTTGTGGAGAACTTGCGTGGCAAGTTTGAGAACTCTGAACGAGTTTAGAAGAACTCTGTAAAAGAGTTGATTTGAACCGAAGATCGGTTAATAAGCCAAGGACAGAGGCTCCCTGTTGCTGAAGTTGAAGATGATCTTCGTTGGAAGATGATGTCGATCTCCTCAAAAGCCTGTCTCCAGTGGTCGATCCAAGCCAAGAAAATCGAACCGAACCCGAAGCCCTCGAGCCCCCAACTGAATTGATCTTTAGTTATTTATATAGGATTAAGGGGGTGAAACCGCCCCTTAAATCTCTCCTAAGTGGGCGAAAATCCCTCAGAACGTGGGATAACGGTTTTGAGGCCGTTCGGCTTGTGTTTGAACAAGTCAAAACACCCAACCTGGCGTTCAGAACCCAACTTCGCCTCTTAGAATTGAGACGCGAAGTTGGGTGTTGGCTGAACATTGATGAACGCGAGGGTCGCTCGCGTTTTGGTTTGTTGTAGCTTAGAAACGCGGGGGTCGGTGTTGGCTGGACCCCTACGAACGCGAGGGTCGCTCACGTTTCGCCTGTTGTAACGCGGGTCCGACTCCAGCGTTTTGATGTTGTAACGCGGGTTCGACCCTGGCGTTTTGATGTTGTGATGCGGGGTTCGACCCTGGCGTTTTGATGTTGAGACGCGGGGTTCGACCCTGGCGTTTTGATGTTGTGACGCGGGGTTCGACCCTGGCGTTTTGATGTTGAGACGCGGGGTTCGACCCTGGCGTTTTGATGTTGTGACGCGGGTTCGACCTCGGCGTTTTGACGTTGAAACACGGGGAGGACCTCCGAGTCTTGCCTTGCAGAGATTATCACCAAGTAATCTCTTTTTGTCATAGCGTTGCAAAGATCATTGTCTTGTAATCTTCGTCTTGGCTCCTTGAGAATATGAGAGTCGTCAGATTGTAACTCCCGATGTTGATTGTGAAGGCTGTTGAAGTAGAACTTCCATCAGTTGTCGTGAAGGTCGTCAGATTGTAACCTTCAGCAATCTACGCGAAAGTCTTCAGATTACAGCCTTCTGGAAGTCGTCAGATTGTAACTTCCATCATCGGTGGTTGATGGGGGATAAGCTGTCTATTGTGATTTTTAGACAGCCTACAGCCTCATCCTCTACTGGTCTCTCTAATACGGCTCCTGCAGAATAATTTAAGTGTTGGATATATACAAAAAATGGAGAAAGAAGGAAAAGCTCAGATGTACCTGCAGTAGGGGCAGAAGATTCCTTTTCCCTGACATCCGTATTTGAATTCTTCAAGTTATCTGAAAGAAAGCAAAGCACGGAAATAATGAATCCTGAGTTCCCCAACTCTTCCAAATGCTACTCGAGTAGGGTATCATCGGATTTAGATATACCTGAGCATAGAATTGTGGGCTCAACACTATTAACCTGCTCAGTATCAATGTTCGTGTTAACATCCATGGACTCATCGTGAATGGCATCACACATCTGCTGCATGAAGCTATCCAAACGATCAGAATCAGGGAATACGGAATCCTGTGGAAGTTCGCCTTCTTCATGGTCTCCTAGAACATAAAACATGATTAAGTTTAGTGAATCCCAAAAGGCGAATCATCTTAAAGCAATATAGACAATGTGTATTACCCTCTTCCCCACCAGCAGTGCTTCCCAACTCTGTCCTGTGAGCACGCTGACTAGTATGAGGCTTATGAACGGTCTTCTTCCGTTTCGGGGTGAGAACTCTCACAGAGCCAACAGGCCGCTCGTGCATGAACTTGGTCCACGTCTCGACCTGTGCGGGAGCTTTGCCACTAGGCCGGGACCTCGCATAGCGAGAAGCGAGTGATTCATGCTCATCACTTATTCTACCTGGGGTGATAATAGTCATCTTGTTAGGATAAGTGAATAAGACCTTTTGCTCTGGTTTTTGACATTCTACCTGGGGTGATAATAGTCATCTTGTTAGGATAAGTGAATAAGACCTTTTGCTCTGGTTTTTGAAAAGTCAGTTGAGACCTAGAAAGGATATGACGTTGACGCCAACAAAAGAAAGCCAGATCAGTTAATTCTGAAAAGAAAGAGTCTGACAAACCTGCATTAGGTTCCTCCTTGTCAGTATCTGTGTCCACATATTCCTCTTCAGAAGTCTCGTCCTCATCGCCAGTAGGAAGAAGCTCTTCATCATCCTCTATCCTGTCTCTGCTCGAAAGAGAGGGTTTGGCAGGTTTCTTCCCCTGCTTCTTCAAAAGCTCGGCCCTACGGGTAGCCTGGATAGTAACCCGAGCCAAATGCTCAGCCTCTAGCTCCGAAAGACTCCCCACGCCTAGGAACTCATTGGCGGAAAGGAACCACTTGCAGCTGAGGAAAGTAAGCAACAGTTTACGCTTAGAGGAAGGAAGAGCAAAGTAGGCTCCAGTGCAGCCCACCATAGTCCAAAGCCATGCCCGAACGCCATCTATAAGTCCTCCCTCAGTCTTCAAACCACGGCTTGGATTCCCAACATATAGTTGGTCGTAGCCAAACTGGCGAGCGAAACGGCACGGAAGGTAAGGCTCTATGTGACAATGATTCTTCACCCGAAGAACAAGATACCCAACGCGGATGTTCACCAACCAACGGAAACAACCAGCGTCAAGAGAAGTCCGACCAGTTCTGGGTTTCTCCTCATCAATCAGCATATCATCATAACGACCCGAGAAGTGAGGAAAACACTTGAAGAACTCCCAACTCTTATGAATTTGAAGCTCTCGATGTACATCAGTGAACGTTTTCCTGAGCCATCTACTCTTTTCCAACAGCTGCACGAAAGGAACGGGGACATCAACAATACTAGGCACCAACATCAAGTCAGGACGATGAAGAACAAGACACGCCATCAGGTATGTGTACGGAAGCTCGACCTTTACAGAAACAAGCTCGATCGACGGTTCAGGGCCCACCTGCGTAAAACCATCGACCAAATATCTAAGCCCACAATGGATGCCATCAACCATTGCTGGAAGCAGGGAAAGCTCTCTCCCATAAGCTAGCTGAACGGCGGGGAAGAGAACTTCAAGGGGTAAGGCGTCCAAAAACTAATATGGAACGACGCACTTCTTCAACCAGAGGGCAAGATAGCCTGCTAGCAGGGTCCTAGGCTCAATGGACTTCTGTGCATGACAAAGGAATGTCCGGAACTTGGTCCCTGCAGGAAAAGCTCCCTCAGCACTGGCAATCTTGTAGGAGCAAGTTTCAGCCTTTTCTATCAACTCATTAGTGGCAGAAGGTGTCAAAACGTCTAATTCACGAATGATCTCGCCTGGATTACCCTCCAAATTCTGGAATAAATAAACAGCGAACTGCTTCAAGCTGATCTGCCTCTTCCTTTTCGCTTGAGTGGTAACCTTGATCAGAGAAGTATGATAATGGCATGTGAGGTCCCAAAGAGTATCGTACATATCGGGAGTATCCTTCTTCAACCACTCCAATTGCAGGTTCGAGGGAAAATACTCCTGGTACGGACAACCCCCCATTGGAAGACCAGAAACTTGGTGCATCTCATGCAGAGCCAACCCTAACTCTCCACCGCTAGTCAGAAGCGTGTTACTATCGGGAACATATGATTCTAACAATGCTAAGAAGTGGCGACAGCTGACCGGGAATCCATACATAGTGGCTCGTATAGGTGCGTACAAACCGCTGCTTCTCAGATCATTCTCCCAACGTCCCAAGACGTAACTGGTCATACGTGTCCACCATCCCTTGGGTTGCGAGTAAGCCCAACCAAAACACCAGAACTCTGGTGGAGGTAACTTCCTCCTAAGTTCAGCCAGGCGGTTCTTCACAGTAGGAGCAGCTGCTGATACCTCGCCTGGGGGTACAGTATCAAGTCCTAGAATCCCTGGTCGAAGACCGCGAATATAATGATGCCCATTGGATCCCGGAGTCTTATGATGCGAAATATATCCACAGTGAACTCGATCGCTATCCTCTGTAAGATTCCAGGACATCTGACGCTCTACAGTCTGCCCCTTCAAGTGAGTAAAGGAGTGCTGACGGGGGATGGAGGGAATATAAAGAAGAGCTCCCTCATCATTATTCAGCCAATGCTCATCCTCAAAAGTCAACCTGGCTGGATCCTCAACGGAATCTCCAAACAGATAACTAGGCCTCTCTAAAGCCTGAGTAGAAATAGAGTCTGCGGTGAAAGGAGCATCCGTGATCAGCTGGCGTAAGGAACGACGTCCCCCATCTCGGATCAAATGGCGAGATTCATCAGAACGATTCCCATCAAATTGAGGAAGCGGACCAATAGCCTGCCTGATGGCTACAGAAGAGAAAACCTCCCCACTACAACCAGTGGTAGCATGAGGGGGAAGACTGTCCGCTGGAAACTCGACTGCAACAAAACAAGGGGTAAAAGTCAGAAAACTATCCATAAATTATACAAGGATCAAATCCATCTCACAAAAGAGCAAGATAAGATTATCCACAGGGCAATTGGAGAGACGATTTTGAGTGGCTTACACTGGAAGAACGGTATGCATCATCACGTAAACAACGTGGTGACATACACCGACCTACAAGGTGTAAGACAACACAAAATTGCCCCAATATACCGGAAGACTCGAATTGGTCAAGCAAAGCAAGTTCGAAACCTCGACCCCCGCGAAGGAGGATGTCGGCTCTTCCCGAATGACCAGCGAAGGGGCCAAACGAGGGTGTAACAGAACCATGAATTTCCTAGAACCTCGACCCCCACGAAGGAGGATGTCGGCTCTTCCCGAATGACCCGCGAAGGGGCCAAACGAGGGTGTAACAGAACCATGAATTTCCTAGAACCTCGACCCCCGCGAAGGAGGATGTCGGTTCTTCCCGAATGACCCGCGAAGGGGCCAAACGAGGGTGTAACAGAACCATGAATTTCCTGGAACCTCGACCCCCGCGAAGGAGGATGTCGGTTCTTCCCGAATGACCCGTGAAGGGGCCAAACGAGGGTGTAACAGAGCCGTGAATTTCCTGAAACCTCGATCCCCGCAAAGGAGGATGTTGGTTCTTCCCGAGTGACCCGCAAAGGGATCAATCGGGGATATATAAGGTATAAATGCTCACCCCCGAAAGAGGATGCCGCTGGAGAGGATGCCGCAGGAACTTCTCTCTCGTTATGCTGCGAAAGAGAACGACTCCTATGAAGTCGACGTCGACGCGGAGACATGGAGAATCTGCAATAAAAAAAATCAATCGGATCAGGTACAATCATAAATCTGAACACCCGAAATTTAAAAGGAAAATTAAGAACTTTAACTAAAATCCTATAAAACAAGTAGGATTTTATAGTTGATGTCTAATTAAACCTACAAATTTCGTGCATGCAAAACAATGATCATCATATTGCGGTGTAAACCCTCATGATAAATTTTGGTGAAACACCCAAAATACCCTCATGTTCAAGGCTAAATTATCGTCAAGGACATGCTCAAATTGAATCATGATCACCATATTTGTTCATTTAACACCCCCAATATCCCACAATTTTGGCTAACTTTACAAATAAACCCTTTTGTAAAAATTTAGCCAATTTTGCGAATAGACCCCTTCACAATTTTCGGTCTAATTTCCGCATACTCTCCTCAAAACTTTGGTCATGAGTTTGTGGTCTAAACCCTTCACAATTTTCGGTCTAATTTCCGCATACTCTCCTCAAAACTTTGGTCATGAGTTTGTGGTCTAAACTTTAGAAATTTCAGCACTAAAATTTCAGCCCTTTTTGCAAATAAACCCCTCTACAATTTTTGGATTGTTTTTTGTAAATAAACCCCTCAAACAACATTGATTCTTTGCGTACAAACACCCCTCAAGTTTGGCCAAATGGGTATGGGATTTCAACCCCAAATTTCAGTCCACCTTTACATAAGAATCCCGAATTTCAGTCCTTTTTTGCATAAAAGCCCCTCAAATTTCGGCCATATTGCATGTTTTGCATAAAAACCCCCAAATTTTGGTCCATACTCACAACCCATCATCAAGAGCCTATCTTTTTTATAAAATCCAACCCATGAGAACAAAAAGCTATGATCTTGGCATGTAAATTCATGTTATACTCCCATTACAAGCATAAAGTTACAATCTTTTTGAAAAAAAAGAGGAGAGTTTTGAAGGGAAACTTACCCAATTCCAAGAATCAAAACTTGAGCTTGAAGATATGATGAAACCCTAGCTTTGAGAGGAGAGTATTTTCGGCCAAGAGAGGAGCACGAAACCCGAATTTATGAGGAGAGAGGTGGAGGGGTTTTAAAGAGTACAGTTCTAATGGATTTGGAGTTCTTGAAAGAGAGAAATAATGGTGTATGGATGAAAGGAGGAAGAAGGAGTTTGAGAGGGAAAAGGACTCTCTTTTGAAAATTTGGAAAGAGGGGAAAACAAAAGAGGAAACAAGAAAAACAAAAAAAAGGAGAGAGGGTGGGGGGGATGTCTCGGTTTTTGAACCGAGACACCCAAGGGTGTCTCGGCCAAGGTGGAGACACCCGCGGGCGTCTCGGTCCATGGTTGATCCCAAGATACCCTTTTCAAGCCCGTATTCGCACATTTTTGTCGGTTGGTGGATGTTTCGACAAAATCAACACTAATCAACGTACGACGTTCGAAACCCTAGGGTCAACGCCGGTCAATGCGTAACCCTAGGTCAACGCCAGTCAATACGTTGCGACCAAAAAGTCAACGTACGACGTTCGAAACCCTAGGGTTAACGCCGGTCAACGCGTAACCCTAGGTCAACGCCAGTTAACGCGTTACGACCAAAAAGTCAACGTACGACGTTCGAAACCCTAGGGTTAACGCCGGTCAACGCGTAACCCTAGGTCAACGCCAGTTAACGCGTTACGACCAAAAAGTCAACGTACTACGTTCGAAACCCTAGGGTCAACGCCAGTCAACGCGTAACCCTAGGTCAACGCCAGTCAATGCGTTGTGACCAAAAAGTCAACGTACGACGTTCGAAACCCTAGGGTCAACGCCGATCAACGTGTAACCCTAGGTCAACGCCAGTCAATGCGTTGCGACCAAAAAGTCAACGTACGACGTTTGAAACCCTAGGGTCAACGTCGGTCAACGCGTAACCCTAGGTCAACGCCAGTCAACACGTTATGATCAAAAAGTCAACGTTCGACGTTCCAAACCCTAGGGTCAACGCCGGTCAACACGTAACCCTAGGTCAACACCAGTCAACGCGTTGCGATCAAAAAGTCAACGTTCGACGTTCAAAACCCTAAGGTCAACGCCGGTCAACGCGTAACCCTAGGTCAACGCCAGCCAACGCGTTGCGATCAAAAGTCAAAGTTCGACGTTCAAAACCCTAGGGTCAACGCCGGTCAACGCGTAACCCTAGGTCAACGCCAGCCAACGTGGTTCGACGTTCAAAACCCTAGGGTCAACGCCGGTCAACGCGTAACCCTAGGTCAACGCCAGCCAACGTGTTGCGACCAAAAAGTCAACTCGACGACACGAGCCAAACTCAACTCATCAGTTTTAGATTTGAGACTTCGACGACGGCCAGGCGATAAACGCGACGCCGAAAGAACTTCAGCTATTCGTCAAAGCATCGAAGGGATTGAAAATCGAAGGAGTCAAGAACTGAAGCTAATCACAGGTCCTTTACACCGATCAAAGGTTGGACCAATCATATCCAAAGTATTCCAGCCTCTTCTATAAAAGGAACGAGTCTGGAACGCTTTGGAGGGGGTATCTGTAGGTATCGAAAATTACCTATAGGTCTCCACGAACAGCTTGGTACTAAGAAACAACGATGAACGTCACTATCTGATTCACAGAAGTTTGATTGATGTCGATGAATGCTTGAAGTGAATCGACGAACTACGTAAACCAACAGAATTTCAGAATAACAAAGACGCGAACTGATCGGGAACCTCGTATCGTTCACAAACGGCAAAATACCCTTCGTGTCTCATTTGATCAACTAATAATCTAATCATCGGAACTTATAGAACTCCTCATCGGATTTCCAACGCACTTTAAATCGTTCAAATCCGAGTTCGGATGAAGAAGTTACGGCGAAAACGAACAAACAGGCATAACAGAGCGTCTCAGGCTGAACTGGGGCACCCGAAGTGTCTCGGCCCAAACGAGACACCCTAAGGTGTCTCGTCCAAGGCCGAGACACCCAAGGGTGTCTCGGCCCAAGTTGAGACACCCAAGGGTGTCTCCAATGCCAGATCTGTCCGTTACGCGGTTTTAACCGCCCGGAACCCCCTCAAGCCTATAAATACAAGCCTCAGACCCTCATTTTTCCAGATCTGGATTTTTGGAGAATTGGCGAAGCCCTGTCGGATTGAAGATTGATCGAGTTCATCAACAATAGAGAAAAAGCTTCTTCAGATCTGCACCGCCCGCATCCGATCCTTAGAATTATCCCGTTGCGATAATTCTAAGAAGAGCAATTATCTCACCGTTGCCGAGATAAGCGCTTCTGCTTCTGGATCTGATCTGATTGTCAGGTAGTCCATGGATATCGACATCCCCGTCACCGGCTAAATACCCACGCAAGCAAGAGACGAAGAACGGATCTTGCGTTATTTTCGAAAAGTTGTAATCTTTCATTCTTTATTTTGAATACTTTGAATTCTTTGTAAGCAATCTATATTATAATGAATTCGACAATGAAGGCAACTTTTTCCGAAAACAACAGCAAGCGGAGTCTTCACATACTTGGCATCAAGCATGCCAAATCTTTCCAAGACATTATTGATGTATTTCTCCCGAGATAGGAATAAACTTCTTTCTCGCTTGTTCCTGTGGATCTCCATCCCCAAAATCTTCTTTGTTGCTCCAAAGTCCTTCATCTCAAACTCATGTTTGAGTTGAGATTTCAACTCATAGATTTCTGATATATCTTTAGCTGCAATCAAAATGTCATCAACATATAAAAGCAAATACACAAAAGAACCATCATTGAGCTTTTTATGATAAACACAGCTATTATATTTACTCCTAGAGTAACCATGCTCAAACATGAAAGTATCAAATCTCAAATACCATTGTCTCGGAGACCGTTTCAACCCATAAAAAGATTTCTTTAACCCGTACACATGATCTTCTTTACCTTTCATAATGAACCACTTTGCATAAAGATCTGCTCCTCAAGCTCGCCATGTAGAAAAGCAGTCTTCACATCAAGTTTCTCAAGCTCCAAATTAAAATGAGCATCCATGGCAAACAACACGCGGATTGAGGCGTATTTTACAACTGGAGAGAATACTTCATTGAAGTCTACACCTTCTGTCTGACTGTAGCCTTTAGCTACCAAGCGTGCCTTGTACCTTACATAATTTGTATTCGGAGTTCCATCTTTCTTTTTGAATACCCATTTACAGCCAATAATTTTTTGTCCCCTTGGTGGCTTTACAAACTCCCATGTCTGATTTTTGTGAAGAGACTTCATTTCTTTAGTCATCACAATAGCCCAATTTGCAGCGTCATTGCGACTAATAGTCTCCTTATAGGTAGAAGGCTCTGGAATCTCAATCGATTTTACTATACTCAAAGTATAAGCAAGCATATCTGCATAGCATTGAGGAGGTCGGATCTGCTTTTTTGTTCTCCCGGTGGAAATATTATACTGTTGCTATTGCGATGTATCAGCAACTAAAGTTAAACCTTTCATAGTATCAATTGGTTCAACATGAGCTCCCTCAAGCACTCTCCTTGAAGCTGAGCTATCTAGCTCTACCTGCTTGCTAGACTCCTTTTCAGTATCTGTGGTATCAATGACAAAATCCTTTCTTGGGTGAAGCATGGATTTCTCGTCAAAAGTAACATCCCTACTAATAATAAACTTAGGTGATTTAGGATCAGAACACCACAATCTATATCCCTTCACCCCAGTAGCATATCCTAAAAAGATAGCTTTCTTTACTCTGGGATCAAGTTTGCCATCATTAACATAAAAATAAGCAGAACAATCAAATACTCTTAAATGAGAATAATTAGCAGGGGCACTAGATCATACCTCTTCTGGAGTCTTAAAATTAATTGATGTAGAAGGAGATCTATTTATTAAATAGCAAGATGTATTGACCGTCTCGGCCCAAAAGTCTTTTAACAAATCGACATTAGAGAGCATGCACCGAGCTCTCTCTAAAAGTGTTCTGTTCAACCTTTCAGCAACTCCATTTTGCTGTGGTGTATGCTGAACTGTATGATGACGCACAATACTTTCATTCTTGCAGAATTAGTCAAACTCTGCAGAACAAAATTCCATCCCATTGTCGGTTCTGAGACGCTTCATTTTCTTTCCTGTTTGCGTCTCAATCATAAGCTTCCATTATTTGAACATTGCAAACACATCATTCTTATGCTTCAAAGGATACACCCAAAATTTTCTGTAATAATCATCAATTAATGTTAGCAGAAAATGAGCTCCACCTTTCGATGGAACCTGAGAGGGACCCCAAACATTTGAATAAATATAATCTAAAGTACCCTTAGTTCTGTGGACACCGGTACTAAAGGAGACTCTATGGTGTTTGCCGAAAATATAATGCTCACAAAAGTCTAGCTTACTAGTTTTCTGACCACAAAGCAGACATTGTTTGCTCAATACTTCTAGTCCTCTCTCACTCATATGCCTTAACCGCATATGTCACAAACATGTAGTGTCAGAATCTAAATCCTTTGAGGATGACACTACTGCAACACCTGTCACTGTACTGCCTTCAAGGACATAGAGAGTATTTACCTTCTTTCCCTTTATCATAATAAGAGAGTCTTTACTAACTCTCAAAACTCCACCTTCAGTCAAAAACTTAAAACCATTTGAGTCAATGGTGCCTAAAAAAAATTAGGTTCTTCTTTAACTCTGGTATATATCGGACATTGCTAAAAGATCTAACAATACCATCATGGGTTCTAATCTTAATTGATCTGATACCAACAGTCTTGCAAGGCATGTTATTAACAATACCATCATGGGTTCTAATCTTAATTGATCTGATACCAACAGTCTTGCAAGGCATGTTATTTCCGAACAAGACATTCCCACCATCGATAGATTGATATGTGACAAACCAATCCCTATGCGGACACATATGGTAGGAACAACCTGAATCAAGAACCCACTCATCTTGTGAATGAGTATTAATACTAACTGAAAGAACTTCATGTGAACTAGAAGACTCTTCAGTTATAGTGACAACTGAATGTTTCACCTTCCCAGACTTCGACTGTGAATTATCATTTACTTTGAGCGCTGAACAATTAGGTTTTATATGTCCATACTTATGATAGTAATAACATTCAACATTTTTTCTTTGCATGGACTTTGATCTAGGCATATTTTTAGATTTGTCTCTACCACCAACACCCTTTTCAGGACGATCACGAGCGAATAAGCCTTCAACTTGATCCTTTCCTCCCACGACAGACACTTTCTGTCTTAATTCTTTTGAATGTAAGACTGATTTGACATCCTCAAAAGAAAGTGTATCTCTACCATAAAGCATACTATTGACAAAATTTTCATAGGAAGGAGGTAATGAACATAACAAGATAAGGGCTTGATATTCTTCGTCGATTTTAACATCAATATTCTTTAAACATATAAGAACAGTGTTAAGTTTATCTAAGTGGTCTTTAATTCGCATACCTTCCTTCATGCGAAGGGTGACGAGGCGTTACTTCAAGTAGAGCTTGTTCATTAGAGATTTCGTCATGTATAAACTCTCCAACTTGAGCCACAAGCCAACGACGGTAGCTTCATTGGAAACTTCCCGCAGGACCTCATCGGCCAAACAGAGTTGTCTGGCACTATGCGCCTTCATCTCCAGCTCTTCTTTCTCATCATCAGGCATAAATTCCGACAACTTATCCTTTCCGGACAAGATTTTGAACAATCCTTGTTGTACTAGGAGAGCTCTCATTTTTACTCTCCACAAACTAAAACTATTTCTCCCATCAAATTTCTCTACTTTGTATTTTACAGAAGACATCTTGAATCCCACTAGAACAATAACTGTAATTATGAACAGTAAACATACTTGTGAATAGTAACAGTACTTATGAATAGTACCGTACTCGTGAATAGTGTCTAGTGCCTTTAAAGAGTAAATAATAATCTAACTTATTTTCTTATGTGTGTGTGTGTTTTTTCTTTTTTTTTTTTTTTGGTTCTCCATTATGCTTTGAAATATTTTATTATCATATGAAGAACATAAAGGTCTTACTTTTACAAATTTCTTATATCGTTGTCGATTCTTTCCTCTTTTCCTGTATATACTGCATTTTTTTTTCAGTTGCCAATATTTTAAGATAGGTGGATTCAAATTAGTCAGCTACTCAAAGTTGAGCTTAAAATGAAGGTTTGAAGGCAGAATCTATCCTATAATTTTATTAGGATACCGTGTATTCTTTAATTTTCTGTTCTACATGTAATATAAATTTCACCATGAAATTTCAACCCAATTTAGGTTTTTCTTCAGGAAACATGTACAACATACTCTATCATTTAGTGTAATATTGGACTTTCCTGTGAAGTAGATTAATTATTTACTTCCATATCTCAAATCATGGTTTCCTGATTGCAGATGTTCTCAAGACGTTGAAAGATAAAGATGGTGGAAATTTCTCCACGTTCTCGATGATAGCATCTGATGGAATAGATGGAGTATTAAACTTGTATAGATGTTCCCAAATAGGATTCCCGTATGAATCTGAAATCATTGGTGCAGCACAGAGTTTTTCTAGCAGAGGACTTGCACAAATCCTTTCAAATGAAAATTTGTTTCACTTACTGGATAGTAGACAAAGAGAAGAGGTAATATTTTCACTTTTAATAAATTCTGTGCATGTGTATATATTTTAAACAGCTCAATCTCTTCCATACTGCATAACTTAAACAAAATATCTTAAGATGTACAATAAAATTCTATATCAGATGGCATATATGGTACAAATTTGGCAAATTTCGCGAAACCACCCATGTCATAGCTTCAAAATTTGAAAGTGGACGATAGTTACTACATATGCAACACAGGAAATAAAGAATAAAAAATGGTAATTATGAGCAAATAAATGTTTGACTAGATATTGAAAAGTTAGCGAATATCATATATCTACAAAAAAAAAAGAAACAAGAGTAACTAAGAAATCAGGTGTTCAAAAGTGAAATTAGCCCATGGTTTCTTAAATCAAAAAGAAAACAAGCTAAACCAGAAGCAAAATATTATTCAAACTAAATCAGATGCAAAAGAACATCTTAAAAGTGCTAAAAAAGATATGCAAAAACACTTAAATTAGCAAAACTTTGCAATAAGATTTCTACAGCATATACCCAAAAAAAGTAGTTTTACTTGAACTTGAAGAAATAAAATCAGATTTCTAGAAAACAATCTACTTCAAAATGAGCACAAAAAAAAAAAGGATTTTTAGCCTTTTCAACTGAAGCCATAAGCATGCACAAGAGGGACTTGAGCAGACAAATACAAAAACAACAAATCCAATTGCATCAAGAAAATTTTTATTTCCCTTATTCATTGAACTACTAAGTATTGATGAAAATAAGACAGGAATTCTGTCAGAACTCGTTAAAATTTGGACAGAAGTCTGCTTTGCAATTCATTACTAACTCTCAGAACAACATTCAAAGCAATCATGATTTCAACATAGAATGTCAAGACTCTTGTTAGTTTGGTGCATAATTAGTACACGCAAAATTCTAATGCTAGCTCTATCTAAACTATGATACTGATATATGAGAAGATCACCTTAAATGTTGAAGTAGTTCTCCCTGTTTTAACCAAAAAGGTAGAATAACAATAATTATCTTAATTTTGAATTTAATATGAATGCATAAATTTAATTTGCTCTCATAAGTATGCAACATTTATTAATATTAATAGGATCTTTTGAAATTCATTGCAGATTAAGTTTGCTCTAGCATTTCCTCGGCGATGTCTTTTATCACGGATGGAGGCTAGAAGTATAGTTAGGCGACTGTGGCCTAGTAGTGGACTCAGAAGGAAATGCCTGGAACTTGCATGCGTAGACTTGGAGGCTCTCCAAAAAGATTATCAGAATGAAATGTATGCCTTGGAGAGGTAAGGTAGTTATTGCATTAATTGATAGTATTATCTAGAAGTAGTTGTCATAAAAAAAATTTCACTGTCATCCCCATAATCAATTATGCAAATATGTTTGAAGAATTATTTCGTTGATTGAGTAGGTGGTTGGATGAACAACGGTTTGAAGAATCAGCATTTCCTAGAAAACGCTTACCCAAGTTATTTATTGGTGCTGCTATGTCAATGTTTGAGCCGCAATTTTCATCTTATCGTACCACATTTACTAAGATAAGTTGCCTTATTGCGACAATGGATGACTTGTTTGATCTTCCAACTTCCAACTATGAAGGGTTGTGCCATCTTCGAGACGCATTCCAAAGGTACTTTTCTCCTTCATAAAAAATGTGTGGCGCACGCATCTAATGTCTGTGCGGCACATGTGCATGTGCACGCACGCACGCATATGGAGACTAAGCATATAAAACTCCGGGTTAATTGCACATAGACCCATGTAGTTTCATTGTTGCAGATAGACCTCCTGAGTTAAAATTGTTTCGACTCTGTAACCATTGGTGAAATTTTGACAAATATTGCCCCCAGGTGAAATCGGTGAGTCTGTCTGAGGGTAAAAGTGTCAAAAAAATTCAACCTGAGTGTCTATCTGCTACATTGGAACTATATGGGTAGTAAGTTTGTGCAGAGGGTCTATGTGCAAGCGTAGTACTTCAAACCTTGAGTCAGAACTCTAGTACTCCTTTTCTAATAGAAAGTTATCTAGTTGCAAGTACCTAAGCTGAAATTTTAGCAATGTGGAATTCACTAATTGAATGGGGAAAATATGAACTAAAGAATTCATTTTTATTCATGGTTAAACAAGATGAATGTCGTTATGATCTTCATGTAAATGTGGAAGTACTAGAACGCTTTTCTTTCATTTAGGTGGGATGCATCTCCAGTTGAGAATCTGCCTCAACACAAGGCAATTTTTAAGAGCTTCCAGCAGAACCTAACTGAGATTGCTGCGACTGCAAGAACCATTCAAGGTCGTAATGTTCTCCCCTACATAAAAGAAGCGGTAAGTTCTTCAAACTCTTTTCTCCCAAAACTTCAAATTCGAAAACCATTTAATAAGCAGGACAAATGAATGCGAATGATATATAAACTCAAACTATGTTAATCTACACATTCACACATAATATATAGTTAGGCAATAACATAGGAATTATTCTCACTATTATAGTTGGGAACAAAAGTTAATCCATTCACTCTTATGGAAATGAAGGCTATAAAACTAAATAATATTGAAGTATTCAATTAAGTTCAGTATAGTTTCTAGGGTAAATTCCATAAAACCACCATGAAGTTTGACCCAATTTGAGATAACCCTCAAAAGGTATGGAATATCACCTAACCCCAAAACTATTTTCAGATATCTAACAATGTTTAAGGGCTGAGTGACGTTTCCTAACTTTTTGGGGCTATCTCAAAATGGCCAAACTTCTTGGGGGTTGTTGTGAAATTTTGACTATTGTTATGTATGTCAGTGGCAGGATGTACTGGACGTATTCCTCATAGAAGCTGAATGGAGGATCTCAAGGCACATTCCTTCCTTTGAGGAATATCTCCCCGTCGCAGTGACCAGCTCGACTGCAATCGCCTCCCTGTCAACATTTATTCTCATCCTAGGGATGCCAATCACCGACGAAACCCTGAGATTCATCGGTAAGGATTCACGCCTGTTGTACCTAGCGAGCTTAGCCTCGCGGCTCACAAACGACGTAGTCACAAGTGCGTCGGAGGAGGCAGAGGGGAAGTTGTTCAATGCAGCCAGATGTCACCTGAAAGATGATGGAAATTGCACGAGAGAGGACGCAGTTGTGACTGTCAAGGAGATGATCGACGCTTCATTCCGCGAGCTGGAGCACGAGATGTTTAGATGCAGGGGGAACGTGCCAGAAGAGTGCATCCGGGCGGTGCTAGGCTGGGTGCAAGCAATGTGCATTTCATATAGGAAGCTTGATGGATACAAGAGCATGAAGGACACTGAGTATGAAGAGCTTGTGAAGGATTATATTGGTTCTTGAAGGTCACTAATTTGAGAGAGTCTTAAGTCTCAAGCTATTAGTAAACTTGCTATGCATAGCGCAAGTATGGAATTACAGAACTAGAACTTCTATGATTTGCGTGAAAACAACTCCCCTCCTAGCTTACCAGATTTGAGGTAGACCGTGTGTTGACCAGTTGCCATTTAAAGGGTAAATTTCACTAAACTCCCCTAAACTTTAATTTGGGGGATTTGGCACATAACAGTAGTCAATTAAAAAAATTTCCAACAGGCTCCCCGGCACGGATACTCGTTAAATGGCAAAATGATAAAAATGCCCTTTTTCAAAGATAACCCTAAGTTTCATTCCCATTCTCAAAATAGCCCCTACAAAACCCCTTACCTCGTTCTCATCTCAGGTAATTCATCAATGCTCCTTCATACTCATAAAACCCATATTCGTATAGTTAAGCCAGATTTTATCAGAAAATTACTCATTTGAACTTTGAATTTTATCAGAAAACCTCTAAACTTAATGGTGCTTTTCTGATAAAATCTCAAAATTAAGGGGGAGTTTTTTAGGAACCCCTAAATTACTTAAGGGGTTCTTTTAATATTTTCAAAATTAAGGAGGATTTTATAATAATAATGCAAAGTGAAAGGGGGTTTTATGACATTTAGCCTTTGACTAATACAAGGGTATTCCCATAGTAGCAATCACAAAATCAACTGAAAAGAACCGAAAAATCAGGAAACCCTACCTCGTTCTCAAGCTCTACAACAGCCCTCGAAGCCAGAAAAATTAACAGCCCCCAAAGAGAGGTAATTAATGCTTGTCTGTTGAGTTCTCCATGCAAGTGTAGTGGTCCATTTCCCCATGCAATCTCACGGCTCAGGCAACCCAACAGTCACGAACAGCAGCCCTCTCACTCCTCAACAAGCAACTCTCGTTCATCGTCCTTCAGCTCTCTCTCAATCGAGAAATCGTCTTCTAGTCACTCCACAACCAGCAGCTGTCCTTCATCATATTTGAGCTCTCTCGTTCATCGTCCATCATCTCGCCATTCTTAAACATTTTATGGAGATTTAAATGGAGAGCTTGAATTCAGGTGAGCAGGTTCTAGTTATTTTTATTGTAATCAATCCAGATTCAGTATTTCAATACTTAGTCATATGACTTATTATCTAGGAGTTTACATTCTTAAACATTTTATGGAGATTTAAATGGAGAGCTTGAATTCAATTGAACACGTTCTAGTTGTTAATCTTGATTCACTGCATTGAATCGAGATTCATTGTTAGAGACTGCAGTGATTTTCATAATTTATTCACTTGTTTACTGTAGTGAATCTGGATTCAATGCATGAATCGAGATTCACTCCAGATTAATTAGCAATAATATGAATTCAATGCAGTGAATCTAGATTTACCCCAGTGAATCTAGATTCATTGTAATGGATCCAGATTCAGTATATCAAATCTTAGTCATATGACTTATTATCTAGGAGTTTACATTCGTAAACATTTTATGTAAATTTAATTGGAGAGCTTGAATTCAGTTGAACACGTTCTAGTTGTTAGAGAATGCAGTGATTTTCATAATGTATTCACATGTTTACTGTAATGAATTTGGATTCAATGCATTGAATCCAGATTCACTACAGTAAACATGTGAATATATTATGAAAATCATTGCATTCTCTAACAACTAGAACGTGTTCAACTAAATTCACATGTTTACTGTAGTGAATCTGGATTCAATACAGTGAATCGAGATTCACTCCAGTGAAACCAGATTCATTGTATTGAATCCAGATTCAGTATATCAAAACATAGCCATATGATTTATGTTATTTTATTTTCAGTTATAGGCAGCAATGAACAAATAAAGGAACCACATGCTATAAATGCATCGGACAGTGATTTTAGGTAAGATGGAATGGACGAAGTTAGCTCGATTCCTTTTCAATCACCAGGTGGTGGTATGTATTAGAAACCTCGGGTTGAAGCTGAATTTAAACCTTATATAAACCAAAGCTTCCGATCACTAGAGTATGGTATAGAGTTTTACCGAGAGTATGGACGTAAAAGTGGGTTTGAGATCAGACGGCATACAGAGAAGAAACATGAGGACGATACAGTTCTTCTTAAACACATTGTTTGCAGTAGAGCTGTCAGCAATGAATCAAAGATGGATGTTGATTTTGAGGATTTTAGTAGCATTTCGAAAAAGAGAAGGAGAACTGTATCTAGTAGATGTGGTTGCAAAGCTAAAGTCGTTTTTAAGTTCGATGGTTTGAAAGGATATAATGTTCTCTCATTCGTTGAAGAGCATTCTCATTTTTTGGTCTCCGATAGTGGGAAACAATTTTTGAAGTCAAATAGAGTTCTCGGTCTCGCACATAAGAAACTTGTATTTGATGGTGCAAAAGCCAACATGGGGCCTAACAAAATATATAACTTTGCTAAGAAGTTGTGTGGAAGTTATTCTAATGTTGGTGCTACGTGTACCGAGTTTAAAAATTGGATTAGGGACGTGAAGCTTTATATTGGTGATCGAGATGCTCAAATGATCATCAAGAAGTTCACGGATAAGAAGGAGATGTGTGATGGATTTTTCTATGATTATGCAGTCGATGAAGGGGGTCGATTAACTCGCATCTTTTGGGCAGATGTTATTGGACGAAGAAATTACGATGTATTTGGAGATGTGATATCATTTGACTCTACATATTCCACAAACAAGTAAGATTTTATAGTTAATCTCTTACGATTTTCAATATTGGAATTATATATCATAGTGAATATTATATTTTTTGTATGTGATACAATAGGTACAACATGAAGTTTGTTCCATTCACTGGTCTCGACAATTATAAGAAGTGTGTTGTATTTGCAGTAGGATTGATAGCTAAAGAGGACATTGATAACTATGTCTGGATTTTTGAGGTATTCATGAAATGCATGATTCGCGAGCCAAAGTGTATTATTACAGATCAGTGCCCTGCCATGAAGCAAGCTATACCAACTGTCTTTAGAGAAGCACGTCACCGTTTGTGCATGTGGCACATCATGAAAAAATTTAACCAAAAGGTAATGAATCCCACATATAAATATCATTAATCCTCATTAGATAAATATTGAATCTTTCGTTATATATTTATATTGTAGTTAGCAAAATGCATTTCAAAGATGGATGATTTCAAGAGGAAGATCAATGCACTGATTTGGAGTATAGATATAGATCCAGCAACATTTGAAGTAGGTTGGAAAGATGTTATGAAAGAATTTAAGCTTGAAAGTAATGAATGGTTGTGTGAACTGTATAACATTCGGGAGTCATGGATTCCAGCCTATTATGCTAATGATCCAACGGTTGGTTTATTGCGTACTACATCAATATCAGAGAGTGAGAACAATTTCTTTGACAAATTCAACCGTAGATCTGACACATTGACAGAATTTCATCTCCGATATGAGAGTGCTATGGAGAAGCAAAGGCATACAAACGCAAGATTAAACTATGAAGGAACAAAGTCGATGCCAAGAATGGACACACCATTGTTATTGGAGAGGGATGCAGCAGAGTTGTACACTCGAACAATGTTTTATGAGATACAGAAAGAGATAATGTCATCCTGTTATGATATGAGTATCAATAGTATATCAGAAGAAGATTGTGTGAAGGTTTTTTCCATAAAGGACAAAAAGAGACATGGAAAAATATTTGAGGTAAAACTTAATAACAGAGATTGAAACAATAAAAATTGAATCCAGATTCAATGTAGTAAATCGCGATTCAATGAAGTGAATCTCGATTCACACCACTGAATCGAGATTCAGTGACCATTTCATGCGCTTGTCATTTTCTTTTTTTATTCGGTGCTAATATACATTGTTTTTTAAATTTTAGGTGAAACATGCTTATTTGAACAATGACGTGCAATGTACGTGTAGGCTGTTTGAGAAAATGGGTATAGTATGTAGACATGGTTTTTTTGCACTGAACCAAGCTGATGTAACAAAAATACCAAGACATCTTGTTGTGAACCGATGGACAAAAGGTGCTGAGATGAGGCATTCATTGCAGTTCAAGGAAATGTCAGAATAGTGCAATGCAATTGAAGTTACAAATCGCAAGTTGAATGACATATGGTATGATTTCCAATCCTGTGTGAGCAATGCAATTGAAGTTACAAATCGCAAGTTGAATGACATATGGTATGATTTCCAATCCTGTGTGAGTTGGCAGGTTTAGATGGTGAGAGACTTGACTACCTGGAAGGGAAGTTGAAGGAGTTGAAGCACAGTTTGCGTGAATCTAGTTGGAAATCTGACACACAGAACAAAAATAATATAATGGAGTTTTTTGTTGGCTCAAAAATACCAGCTGAAGTGATTGTTAAACCTCCCATTGAAGGTAGAAACAAGGGGTGTGGACGGAGAATTGTTGGTGATTATGAGAAATCAATTAGTCAACGAAATAAGAAGGTGCCAAGGTTGTGTAATATGTGCAAAAAAAATCGATTTCCATGACGCACGGGCATGCCCATTAAAGAAAACATTACAGCAGAGTGATGTTTAATTTAGTTATCATATTTTGTTTCAAAATCATGTTTAGTAATACATTTCTTATTAAAATTGCTAAATTGTGTAATTCTTAACTACATATATTTACTAGATTATTAATTACATGGTTATGTTGTGTCATGTTAGTATATTGAATTGAGATCTACCCATATAGCATGTGAATTCCATTATTATTAGTTGTATTATTTAAGCAGGTATGATAAAGTCGTTGTATGCAGTCATCAGTTTGAATTTAATTCGCGTTAAGCGATTCTGGACTAACTATATTGAATCTAGATTCATTACAGTGAATCTAGATTCTCTGATATTGAATCTCGATATCACTATAAGGATTCATTATAATCAATCAAACAATCAAATTACTTGATTGTTTCGGTTTAAGTTATTCTGGACTAACTATAATGAATATAGATTCATTATAGTGAATCTGGATTCACTGAACTGAATATGGATTCACTATAGTGAATCTATTTTCAATCAAATAAATTACTAAAAACTTAAGATAATATTGAACCGGTGAATATAGATTAAATACACTCAATCCACAATAAGTATGATTAACTTACTGAATCTTTCACTGTAGTGGATCTGGATTCACTGCGTTGAATCTAGATTCACTATAGTGAATCTAGATTCAATCAAATAAATTAGTAATAACTTAAGATAATATTTTGAATCTAGATTCACTATAGTGAATCTAGATTCAATCAAATAAATTAGTAATAACTTAAGATAATATTGAAACAGTGATTCCAGATTAAATACATACAATCCACAATAAGTATGATTAATTTATTGTATGTTACATAAAACCTTGAATTATAACTCACATTCTCTGCTTAAATCAAAATTCTTCCAATTGCATTCACTACCTTCACAATATTTTCATATATCCAAACTATTCACAAATCTAGAAATAAAATTATGACAAAGCTATTCTTATAAAGTATATTTACATAGAAAAGCAGTTCAACACAAACTGGAGTATTCTATAACATTAAGTGACAATGTATACTCAATAACTGTAAAATTCAACATTGGAAATTATGCTGATTACAGAATATCATTTTCTTTGAGATCTTGTGGTCTTTCTCGTCTCTTTTTTGACATTGGCAGTTTCAGCATGGTGTTGTTGAGCTTTGCTGATGACTTTTTTGGCCAATTCATTTGTTGGTTCAGTAAGAATTTGGCAACAGTATATAGACCTCAGTCTATGTAGCTGATTTTTTAATCGCTCCTGTCGATATGAACAAAAGTTCAGTTCAAGATTCAGTAGCTATATTCTAAATTTTATTAATTCAAAAAGACTAACTGTAAACTATCAACACATTATTAGTTTAAACACTTCCACCCTCTCTATGAAAACCAGAGTTCCAATTTGCTGTACCACCGCCCATGTAGGTCTCCATATGTCTCATGACAAAAATACCACAATCAAATTTGTTTTTGGCCGTTCTCCACTCCATTTCAAGTCTGTCAGGCGTTAATGTATTTATTTCACTCGCCTTGTTATGTTTTTTGTGTGCCAAATATCTCACAAAATTCTTATGCTGTTTAATCAAAAGTAATCAGTGTCACATAACAAATCCAAATTATCATACAGTAATGTTTAATGTAATATACAAATTATTTTGGTTGTTTATATGGAAACAGTATTAATGACAGTGAATCACGATTTATTGGATCTAGCTCGCCAGGATTTAATAGAGTTAGTTATCTTGGACTAACTCTAATGAATCTTGATTCACACTAGTGAATCTGGATCCACTAGAATTAGCTATAGCTAGTGGATCGTGATTCCGTAATGTGAACACAGATTCACTAGCTCTAGTGAATCGAGATTCATAGTAAGATGTGAATCCAGATTCACTAACTCTAGTGATCGAGATTCACTAGAGTTAGCGAATCTGGAATTCTCTGACTCTAGTGAATCCAGATTCACTATAGTGAATCCAGATTCACTTATTACTGTATTCTGCCAACGTAAGGTGGAAAAACATACCAAACCCTCAGGACGACCTTGGTATTTTTCCTTGTAGTCTGGGCAGTTTTTGCTATTGTCAATCAGCTCCATACTTGGATTCTTTAGGCCATAGCACACAATGTAGAAATGCTCAAACGCATTTATGGGAAAGAAGACCTAATGGTTGTAAAATTTAATCAGAGATTTTACAGATATAGTTAAAATTCGGTTAAAGAACAAAAACATTGTCTTCGAATCTTTACCATATCAATCTCATTAAACTTCATATTTTGATACAGAGCAAGTTGCTCATCCATCCGGGAAGCAAACCTATTGTATCTCAATTCATCATTGGCCTCATCTGTGTGATGAATGTTGCAAAACTGTACAACATAAAACTGGTTACATAAAATGTAACTCAAAGTGTTATTTTAAATTAAATAAAGGAAGATACGTACGGTTGTCTCAACATTGCAGAAGAATCTAAGTGGAGAATTTTCGGACTTCATTTTTTCTCTGCTGTTCAAAATATAGGACCAAATGCTGATTAAATTTGCCTCAATGTCCTCAGAAGGAAGGAAAGTCTTGAAAGCAGGTACGAAACATTCAATTTGTCTCCACTTAAAAACCATTTCACTGAAACAACAGTAATAATATTCAATTTAATAAAGGGACAAAATACTAAAAACAGTGAGTCTCACACCTAAAAATAAAATATCAAATAAGATTTAAGAACTCACAAATTCTCTTCTTCAGCAGAATTATCACCTGAATGCCTTGCTTCTTCTCTATGCACCCAATTCCATATGATGCTTTCCAGCTGACTTTGCCTAGCAGTAATCAGCAGAATCATCACCTGAATCCCTTCCCGCATGTCCCTTATTTTCGGTCACATGAACTTTCTTACCTTTACATTCATCTACTGCAGCAGCATCTTCAGCTTGTTTATCAGTTCTTCGTACAGAGTCATCAATGATTTCAGATTCACAAGCTTTATCAATCTGAACAACATCAACCATTTCCACTGTCTCAGTCTGAGTATCCTGTGTTAGCCCAAGAGAAAAACTAGGTTCTTCAGTCTGTGGGGTACCACATTCACTGAGCTTTCGCCTCATAGGTCTGTCAACCTTTTTCATGCTAACAGACTCTATAATCTTATCAACCTCTTGAATAAAGTTTGGGGAGACTTGTGTTTGTGGTAACTCAGCTGATATTGGATCAACAGCAGGGGAACTATGCATATCTCTACTCACCTTGGTGTTCACATTAGGGATATCATCAACAATGTTTCCCACGGCTGTTTCATTATCACAGGTACTTACACGATGTCCACACCCCTGCACAAGAACATTTGAAACTCTCTGTTGAATTTGAAAGAGCTCATTATCATTGGGGAACAGCTTTCTCATTGTCTCACACTCAGCATCATATCTATCTTTTGCAGATTCCAACTCTGCAGCTCTCCGTTGCACCCTCTCAATACAATCCTGCAGTTTGAATTTCACAGACATTGGTCACCATAAATTATTAACATGGCGAGAGACAAGATTCGATAGTTTGAGATTACATTCAATGTATTTGAATCGAGATTCAAATGACTGAATCAAGAGTCGACTAAAGTAAATCCAGTTTCACTTTAGTGAATCGAGATTCAGTAGTAGTGAATCCAGATTCACTTCAGTAAATCGATATTGAGTATCATTGAATCCAGATTCAATGATGTGAATCAGAATTCAGTTTAACTTAATCGATAACCACTGATCTGAAACGAGATTCATTACTAGTAAAAACGATTCATTGAACTGAATTGACATTCAGTTTAAGTGAATCTCGATTCACTCCTACTGAATCGAGATTAAATTGAATAAACAACGTCTTGCAACTTAATTTGCTAACCTTTCTAATTGTCTCAACACTTTTAGGCGAGTTTCCAATAGCACTCTGCATTCGAGATGAAGGTGCAAGTTCAACCCTCTCTGTAAATGCACCTTTGCCAAATGAATCTGTACTTATTTCCTCTGACTGTCTTTCCTTCAAGGCCAAGTCAGTCCAGCCTAAATATGTAGGAGTTGTTCTCTCAACCAACCTCCTCCCTTTGAACAGGACTCGATCGACATAGAAAAGCTAGAAAGACGGAGATAAGAAATAAAGCACACCAATTAGTAATCATCAAGTAAAACTACTTTAAGAAATAAAGCACACCAATTAGTAATCATCAAGTAAAACTACTTTAACTACAGTAATGTAAAAATAAATCAATATTATACAAGTGACTTACAATCAAAAATGCAAGAGGACCCGTGTAGAATTGTTTTGTCGGGTCTACCTTCCACTTATGTTGGCTTTCTATCATTGAGTCAAGCAAGAAAGAACACCAATTGTATTCAGAGCACTGATCAACATTATCACCAAGAACTAGAATCCGTTGGTTGACATACGGATTGCTAAGCGACTGGATCATGCTGTTGTGAAAGAGAACCAAGAAATTCAGTTTAAAAACAGGTTAACATCAGAACTCTGCTTCAGTTTCTCAGACACAGCCCCTGGAGTAATTTTCCAACCAAGACTGTCTGTGAATTGAGCCCTCCATTCATCCACCAATGCTGACTTCCCAATACTGGAGGCTGGTATACGCTTCCTACCCATAGGTAATTCCATCACTTGATGTACATCTTCCTCTGTGATACTGATTGATCCTCTGGGAAGATTAAGCGCAACGGATTCACTGTCAAAGGACTGCAGAATCTTGTACCCCAACATATGTAGCAGTTCCTTTAATCCAAATTGTAAAAGACCTCCAAGTCCAGCTAGTCTCACCCATTCTTTTTGGGAGTCAGAGAGTGACAAAACCATATCAGAGAATATCTTTGGAGAGACCCGTATACTAGTCAACTCCTTAGGTTCAGACCTCACATTTTTTTTTCAAAACCTTCTCCAGTGACAAAAAAAATATAATTAGATCAAATTATCCATCAGTTAATACCAAAAAAACATGCAACTAAATCTCGATTCACTTGAGTGAATCCAGTAGTGAATAAAGATTTTTAGTACACCAACCTTTTTCATCTTCTTCCTTCCTTTTGTGATCTGTTCATTGTCTTCATCTCTCCTACGCTTTGATTTTTCCTCACCAGCAGGATTATTTGCGGGGTTGACGAGGTCATCGTCACTGCTGGGCACTGACCTCACATATTTTTTTTCACAACCTTCTCTAGTGACAAAAATAATATAATTAGATCAAATTATCCATCATTGAATACACACAAAAATTAAAGATGTTTAGTACACCAACCCTTTTCATCTTCATCCCCTTTGTGGTATGTTCATTGTCTTCATCCCTTGTACGCTTTGATGTTTCCTCACCGGCAGGATTACTTGGGGGTTGATGAAGTCATCGTCACTGCTGGGCATGTTCACAGTGCGTGTTGTCCTCTGTTGAGGTATAGGTGTAAATACCTTAACAATCTCAACACATGATGTTTGTTTGTTCCTTGAGCTAGATCGTACACCTGCTAAACTGATGACAATTCATTTTTTAATGAGACTAGCCTTTGAATAATGCATGGAAAGCATGAAGGTGGAATCACATTATTGAGTCAAGATATTATAATCTGAATCGCGATTCACTCCAGTGAATAGCGATTCGCTGAAATGAATCTCGTTTCACTCCACTAAACCACGATTCACTTGAGTGAATCTCAATTCACTCCATTGAATCGATGTAGTGAATTGAGATTCACTGTAGTGAATCGAGATTCACTTGAGTGAATCTCGATTCACTCAAGTAAATCGAGATTCAACAAAATGTATTGAGATTCAACAAAGTGAATCCAGATTCAACAAAATGTATCGAGCTTCAGCAAATTGAATCCAGATTCAATGATATGAAACCAACTCCATGACATACCATACATTGTTTTAGTGTCTCGCCCCTCAACGCAACAAGGAAAAACTGATCATCGTTACAGTTTAATTTTACTGTTAGTATACATAAAGCATATACTTTTTCCATCCTATATACTCGGCCTCGGATCATATTTTGGAAAGTTTTCATCCTATATACTCGGCCTCGGATCATATTTGTTATTTTTTACAAACAAACAAACAGTCATGATAAAGTTGAATTTTAAAGAGCAATCATTTTTCCGTAACTGGTAAGAACATCCAATATATGAATCTCAATTTTCTACGAAGTATCAGGATTCACATTAGTGAATCGAGATTCTCTATGTTATATGAATCTCAATTTTCTACGAAGTATCAGGATTCACATTAGTGAATCGAGATTCTCTATGTTTGAGTGAATAGAGATTCATCCAATGAATCGCTATCAGGATTCACATTAGTGAATCGAGATTCTCTATGTTTGAGTGAATAGAGATTCATCCAATGAATCGTGATTCACTTGAGTGAATAGAGATTAATCCAATGAATCGCGATTCATTCTAGTGAATCTCGATTCACCTCAGTGAATCTCGATTCACTCAAGTGAATCGAGAAGATTCAACTACAGTGCATATTGCAAAATCCAGACAACCAAAATTAATCGCTACCTATTTATAACAAATGAAAACATCTTACAATATTAAAAAAATTAACTTATTCTAACAAGATCAAGGAAAATGTAAAAAATAAAAACCCTAAAGTAGAACATGCATCCATAACATTTTATAAAGCTAAAAAAATAAAATAAAAAATTATTCAACAACATGCAAGTGATTCATGTCTAAATTTCGAAACTTTCCTCACTGTGTCTATGAAAAATGTTCAAACTTTAATAAAAATATACATTTTTAATACGAGGGTTGGAATCGTTTTACCCCTTCTTGAAGACAAGGGTTTTGGAGTCTCTGAGTTGTTTTCTTCATCTCGATCGTCGAAGGCTTACTGTTCGTCTTCGTTCGAGTTGTAATGAGATGTTGAAAGAAACCTAAGTGTTGACAAATCGATGGAATGTGAAGAGTTTAGTTGTTCGGGTGGAGAGAAGATGAAACTGGATTCAAGATAGAGTGAAACTGAATCGACTTTTTCGTGAGAAGAAGTGTTTGACAGCTTTTGCTAATTAATTACAGTGTGTTTCATTAATGACTATTTCCTAAATTACCCCTTTTACTGGTATTTTGTCAGCTGATGTGTATTTATTTTTAATTCTGCCATTTTCAATCTTGACCATTGGATGAGATAGAATGTAGGGTTAGGATTGGTTTTTAGTTTTCATTGTATACTTATATATATACTCTTACCATGGTATATATATTAGATTATAAGTATATTTATATAAATACATAAGTATAATCATATATAAGTATATTGCATCTAGTATAAATAAATGTATATCATATAAATAAAGTATATAACTATACTTAAATAAGCATAATATAAGTATGTAACAAATACGTATATAACTATATAATACACATTTATAAATAAGTAATATACTTATGCGATACTCTCTCTCTCCCACACAAGGTATAAGTATATACAATATACTTACATAATATATTTATATATAATATATAGATATATAAAAGTATGTAAGTATATACTAATGCATAATTATATAAATACTATAAGTATAATTTAACCTTTTTAGCAATTTTTTGTTAAAAAAATCAAATAAAAAAAACGATATGGCTCCGGGCCTGCCCGGTTTTTTTATTTTTATTTTTTTAAATCTCTTTAAAACTCCAATTTTACATAAAAAACTACACAAAATTTTAATAAAAACAATAATATTATTAATAACTTGAAATTACATAAATTACAAATACAAAAAATTATAAAAAAGACTGACGATAAAAATATCTTCTTTATTAATAACCAGTAAATTCTTTACAAGTATAAGTTTATTTCGGAATTCATCGCATCACAATAGATGAGTATATCCCAACTAGGTTGGTACCTACTCACCTATGTCACTATCATTTGTAACTGTTTTTAAAATAATTTATTAAAAATTTTAACTAAGAAATAAAAATTACAATTTGATGAATATTATTTGATCTTTATATCTATCTGCTAGCCTCAATTCTTCAAATTTATCTTCAATTCCAGTCAGTCGATCGATGTTCTCTTCTCGTACCTCTACCAATCTTGTAAACACATCACCGTCTGTACAGTATATATTTCTAACGATGTCCTGTAATCGTCGATCAAACGTCCTGTTATGCTGAAGGCGGATTCTGAAGTTACTGTTGAAACCTGCACTCTTAGTAAATCACGAACCATGGTGGAAAGTATAAGATATGAAATTGATCCATATACTCTCCACCATTGCAAAATATCTAAATTATTATTTTGATATTTAACTAAAAAAGCAGATAAATATTCATCTATTTTAGAAACCTCCAATGATGATCCAAGTCCAGATCAACCAGTTAGTTCAGCTATCATTGCATACCTATCAAAACTTAGACTTTTACCTCGACTTGAGCTCGAAGAAGCCGAAGTTGTAGACTGTTGTGTAGCTACACCATGTTTAGCTACATACTCACCATATAAGGTTTAAAAATAATTTCTAATAGCATTATGATGAGAAGTAGCAGTAATGGTGGATTCATCATCTAAGTCTATAATTTGATTATCATACAACGATTGTAACAAACTTCGAAGGCTAATATCCTTCAATTGCGGATCAATAAGAACCCCCAAACCAAAATATATGAGGAATAGACCTAAAATACTTATTAAATTTGCTCTCTATTTAAAAAATTATAGCTCCAAAAGTATCTTCCATACGATATTTAGCAATTTTTTTTTGAATATTTAAAATTTGTAAAGCAGCTAAAGTAATGATTAGATAATAACAGCCAGATAATAATATTATAGCATCATAAAAAATTTGTAACATCTCTTTTAAATCAGTTATAATTGTTCATTCCTCTTCAGTTATTCCATAGGTGCTACCAGAGATAGAACTAGAAGAATAATAAACAATAAAATTATTTATAATTTTTTTATATTATATTGCTATATTTAACATTACATAGGCAGAATTCTACCTATGGTCAACATCTTTTGGAATTAGTCTTGGCTTTATATTTTTTTTTGCAGAATTGTTTTCATCTTCTAATTCTTTGTTCAGAAACATTATGCATATAAGTTACTGACCTAACATTTTCTATCATGGATTTAATTTTAGTAAATGCACTTTGAACAATTAAATTTAAAATATGACAGATTCATCTAATATGAAAAAGATCACCATGACATGGTAATGATAGAGTTATTTTGATAAAATCAACAGCTACATTATTATTACTTGCATTATCTAGTGAAAGAGAAAATGTTCTTTCTGAAATTTTTAGTTTCATAAGTTCTTCAATTATTAAATTTACAACATTAATACCAGTATGTGACTCTTCAATTGTAATAAATAAAACAACTCTTTTAAATATTTGCTAATTTTTATCAATTTAGTGTGTTGTGATGCATAAATAACCAGTTTGTGCTTTAGATATCCAAATATCAGAATTTAAAAAAAATTTATAGTTTAAACTTTGAAAATAAGAAATTGTTTTTACTTGTTCCTCCAGATAATGTTTTAAAATATCACGTTGACAAGTTTGACGAGAAATTTTTTTAAATATGGGGTAAAAACCATCTGTAAATAAATCTTCAAATTCATCATCTTCTACTAATCTAAAAGAAAGATTCATAAGAATGATAAACTCGATGACGCATTTCCTGGCACGAGCTACGTCATAACTCTAACTTTCCAAGACTACCAGAAGCTGAGGATTGCGAGATCATAGATTATCGGATATCACCTTGATTAGGTACCAATGGCTTTATACTAAGAAGTTGTTGCCTAGACGACTAGGTCTTCGATGTCTTTCTTTTTATTTGACATTTTCATTGATTGTTTGAAATTTATGCATAATAAAGTACAGCCCACTCATACTCATAGCTCGGGTGATGTCGAACTCTTGTTTCTTTGCTCAGATGCATTTTGGAGACGGCTTTCTGTTGGGGACAGGGTCACTAAGACGGAGCTTTCTAGGTTGTCTCGTGTCGTCTTTGGATAGACTTGTTTTGATGAGAGCGAGTTGTTGCTTCTTTAGCTGTATTTGTTGCCAAACTGAGGAACGTCCGGAATCGGGGGTTCTTCTTCCTCTGGAGGGTAAGCTTGTTTGGCCTTAGACGCTGTTGAGCTGTCGACATATTCGCCATCTCATCAGCCAATGACCTTCTTGAACTTCAAATTTTTGCCGAGGTCCTTGCTTGGTCAACGGTGGACACGGGAATTTTCAACAGATCTTTCTTGTCCATCGTTGGTTGCGTTGTATGGCCAGAGTCCGGCTGATTGAGCTTTTGGAGGATGATGCTCAATAGGGATAGGCCTAGGCAACTTCTGTGATGGGGGGCTTCTTGTTGATGAAACCTCGTATGTCGATGCTTTGTTTCCTGGAATTTGATGGGATTATCGTTTCCCCTTGAGGATTCCAGGAGTAGCAATGACCGGACCATCCTGTGGATGGAGGAGCCTTCTTTTTATAAGGAGAATGTGAGTCGCGTGCTTCGACCACCAGTTCTTTCTTTGACTCTGGTAGTTTGGATAGCGGTTGGGGGCCGAGGACGGACTTCCTGAAGAGGCAGTCGCTAGGTGGCTCCTCGTGTTTTTTCCCGCAATCTCATTTTTGGTGAGGAAGGACTCTCCTTTGAAGGTGGTGATGATCCGAGTAGCCGGCTATAGACTTAATCGTTGCTCCTTACTCGTGCGAGCTGTTGCTGATGGGAGCTTGAACGATACTGGATCTGATCATAACCCTTGGGGTTCTATTTGCGATCCAACCCCAGGCCTCTTGGTTGTCCAGGCGGTGGGGTTTTGTCTGTGACGGTCATAGGGAGCTTGCGCTTCATTTTCAAGCCAGACAAACACCATAGTAGTGTGTCTTTTCCAGGAGGGCTTTTTGGGTTCTACTTGGCAAATACTCCCCAGAAAGCTGTTAGAGCCCTTGAGGGCTACGCCTATGTTGGCTCTTCATAGCCATAGGCATATCCTCCTTAGCTTGAATGATGCGATTTCAGACTTTGTTTAGCTTGAATGATGCGACCACCAGAAGTTGAGGATTGTGAGATCACAGATTGTCAGATATCACCTTGAGGCGTCTGACCTCTATTGTGTTTATCTAAATAGCGTTTGAGGTGGTTGGTGGTGCTCTTATGATGAGATTGGAAAATCTTACCGTACAACGCACATTTAGCTTTCTGCGTGAGGATCCTACCGTGTTCATCCTTGATGACGTCTATCTTCTCGTAAAAATTTCACACATCGGATCTCAGCCTTTTAGGAGCTCTTGGTGTAGAATCGTCATCACCGGATCCGGGATTAACATCGGTATGATCGGTAGGAGTAGACCCGGTAGGAGGACTCATTTCAAAATCGGGAGATAGGTTTTTCCCTTCTGTTGATGTCCGTGAACACACAGTCGATGGGGTTGCGGTTCTAGTCTTCGTACTGGCGGCGGATAGGGAGAGGATGAGAGATGGGGCCAACTCCTCCTCCGACTTTATGCCTAATCCTTAGACTGGAATTCCCGATCCTTCTGCACATGCAAAGAGAAACCTATAGGAGAGCGGAGCTCATTTCCCCTATGGTACCTCCGACGGTCAAGTCAGTTGGGGGACTTGAGTGGAGTTTGAGGGAGAATCCTTGGGCCATTGAGGTCCTTAGAGGATACTCTTTGGGAGTTATTAGTTCTCTTTTTTAAAGATAAAAATCAGAGCTTTAATGAAGTAGTAGTAGTAGCAAAAAAGATCCCTCTCTTTCGTTACCTTCTTTTCCTCCTTTTTATAGCTCATTGGCTCTGAGAGTTTGATCATTGGCTTTGACTATGCACAGGAGGCGGTTGAGGGGTGAACGGATAGGTTGCTGAGTCATCCTTCCCCTTCCAGATAGCGACTGACGATTGGAAGGGTAGTCACTCGGGTACAGGAGAGAAAGGTCTTCTCAGTATCCTGGATTTGACAAATGAGGCAGGGCAGAGGATAAGCCAGTCACTTGGTCGTCATACTCCCTCCTGATAGCGGTTGGTGATTGGAGGGTAAACTATTAGAGCCCAGAAGAGCATCATGGCGATCTCTGGGAAATGACTTGTGAGGAGAATAAACGGCTTATGCATGGGATTTGTCAGAGCGAAGATCTCGATGGGACTGATCAATGCTGTAGTGCTGATTGACATCTGAAGCGAGCTTAGTCGTATCATATCCCCTTAATCGATGCGGGTTGATTTTGTGAGTCATTATTATGATTTGCCGACTTGATAGTCAAGTGAGCTTTGGGCCGAGTGTATGGTCGAGACGTCTGCTCGAGGAGTCGTCTTAATTACGAGGGATCGACTAGTCCCGCACTTCGAATAGGTAATGATGACCCTTGGTCGAAAGGTGACTCGTCTACTTGGCTAGCCGATAGACTTGCCCTTGACTGGGCTTTTGGGCTTCTAAGCTGGTTTGGACCATGCCCTTTTTAAGCCTATGCAGTCAATCTCCCAACATCTTTATCTGTAGATGGTAAATTACCATAACAGTTGGCCCCTTTCATTTGGAGCTGACTTTAGTCGGGTCCGAATGAAATGGATATGAGTTTGCTCAAGGTGTTGGGATTTTTTAGCCAGTTGATCGTGGAAGGAGACGTGGCGTAGAACTTGCTAACCGGCAATTTTCTATGGGTTGATGCTGTCGATATCGGGAACCGCTTTTTTAAAGGAAACGAGGCGTCGTGGGTGGCGTCTTTACTTGCCAATTGATTGGCGTTAGTTACGAGTGGCGGCTGGCATTTTCGAGCGATTCGTTTCCGTGTTTCAAAAATTGATTGGCGTTAGTTACGAGTGGCGGCTGGCATTTTCGAGCGATTCGTTTCCGTGTTTCAAAACAGATCTTCCTTAGTTGCTCCATGATTGAGCCTCTTGGATCCTTCTGCATGCTTCTCTGGAGGCTTATAAATAATTCCTGACGCTGTTTTGGAAGAACACTCTACATCAGGAACATTTCTTCTTGTCGATTCTTCCTTTGACTCCTTAAGAGATTTTTACTATGGTCTTTCCTCAAAATGACCGTGGGAAGAACCTTATGGTCTTGTTCCTGTCTAGGTCAAGGATGACTTTGGACGAGGCAACTTGGTTGCATGATAAGTACGATATCTCCCGGCAATGACCATAGGGGCACCGGACAGTCTTACTCTGGTGCATATGCACGGCGAGGATCGGGTGCCTCTCTATCTGACGCATCTGCAGTGTGGATTGTGCATGTCGCTGCATCCCTTCGTAAGGGAAGTTTTTACGGCTTTGGGGGTTTCCCCCTGCCAATTTAATCCACACGCCATTTATATCTTGATGGTGTTCATAGACGCCTGCTCCGAGGCGGAAGTGGTGCTCAGCGTTAGTTTGCTTGGGCATGTGGTTAGTGTGGGGTCTGTTAAGGGAGACCCGCACTATCTTTTCCACTGTCGGGACGATTTTCGTTTGGACGCCGATTTTTCGGAGCTGAACGAAGAATGGAAGAAGTCCTTTGTCTGGGTGTTTAGCGCCGACGATATACTGTCCTGCTCAGGTTGGCCTGAAGTGCAGGAGAACGTGTTGGAGCCGAGGGCCCTTAGTAATCTCGAGGTAAAACCAAAGCACCCAGAAATGCAAGAGAACGTGTTGGAGCCGAGGTTCCATTGAGAAGTCGTTGTATTATCTTCTCTCTCTCTCTCTCTCTCCTCTCTCTCTCTCTAATATATATATATATATTATATATATATATATATATATATATATATATATATATATATATATATATATGAAAACGGGAGGTGAGCTGGCAGCGTAGGAAATTTCCTACGCTGCATGAGTGTATGACATGTGAGCCCCCTACTAGTCACAACGGTGTGGGCTCACATGCTCCATACACTTGCGCAGCGTAGGAAATTTCCTACGCTGCCAGCTCACCTCCTGTTTTCTCATATATATATATATATATATAATATATATATATATAATATATATATATATATATATATATATATATATATATGTTCCCAAAATCTTGTCCTAGCAGCTGCCCAGGGCAAGTCTCAGTGGCTCCGCCACTGGATTGTGGAATGTTGGCTAAGTTAATGGGGATGAGAAGGAGTTTGGAGAGGAATTTTAAGGAGATGGATGAGTTTTATCATAGGGCGATCGATGAGCATAAGGAGAATATGGCGACGATAGGAGAGTAGAGTGAAGATGGTGTTTGGTGTTAAGCTTGATTTGCAGAAGAGAGGAATGGGTTTGAGTGACAAGCAGATTAAGGGAATCCTAATGGTATCGTTCTTCACCTTTTATTATAACCAAATCCCTTCATTATATTATCAGTTGTAATCCATTATAATCGATAGTTATCCCAAAACATGATACCACTTCGGTAGATATATCTCAAATGGAATGTTGTTGATTCAACTAGTCCACAAGAGGGTTATTCTGACGGATCATAGAAACAAGGGATGGCAACAAAAGAACAATCCGATATATTGTTAACAGTTTTCCACAACACGCCAAAAAGAAATAAAAAAGAAGAAAGAAAAATAAAAAAAAGGGGAAGAAGTTTTCCAAAACATGGACTATTTTTCGAACTATATATAATATAGTGAGTGCCTATTTAATCAAAATCACACAGCAGTACAGTGTTAACACTTCGGCTAAGTCTTTGGGCCTTGTAGGATGCCCTCTACCAAAATCACGACAGTAGTACAGTGCAGGATGTCGGATTTGTCCCGGAATAGAATTTGGGATGGTAGTGGTTGAGTTGTTGAGCTTGTGCTTGCTAATCCGTGTCCTGGCCAAAAAAAAAAGTTCATTAAGATGGAGGCGAAGTAGCTGGGTACTACAGTCGTGTAATTTTCGTCGTGATTTCATGTTAATAATGCCAAACACCTAGTCTGATGTATGATTTTAATTTGTTAAAATATATGATGTCATGATGCATGAATATAAACTTTCCTATTACTTTGCTTTGCGCTAAACAGATTTATGTGTTTTATGTGTTCGGTATAGCGATTGTTTTTATGCATAAATTTTGCGCAGTGACTCCTTGTAGTATCACTCTTCCCACTTTGGAGTTTATTGCCCTTGTGGTTTGATTTTGGCAACTAGACCCCCAGGTAAACATTTTTGTCATGTTTTTGCCCTTAGATAAACCCTCTAATTCCACCCCCATTGTAATATCTTCAAAATTTCACCCATGTAAAAGAGTCAAAAAATTTCACCAATGTTCAGTTTGTGTGCAGCTATGTCGAAAGGAGGTAGGTCAAACTAGAGGATAGTATGTGTAGTGCTGGGATTCTCCCAAAATCTCAAAATGAGATAGATGAATGAATGTTGACCAAGAAAGTATGAAGGGTGCATGCATTTAAAGCTAGAAAGGTGCATGCATTGGAAGCTTGAAGGTTGCGCTGGGAACTTGCCAAGAGTATTAATTGGTCATTTGCAATAGTAAAGAAGAAATGCTATCAAAAAGGACATGCTAGTGTTGAGAAAGTCATCCTCCTATATATATATATATATATAGAGAGAGAGAGAGAGAGGATCCTCCTAGAAATCTTGAGTGAATGGTGTTCTCAGGCTTCTTGAGATATATGAGATGTGTGAGAGTTTTCAAGTTTGCTAGTGCAAAAACTTGTATCTATTAAATTGGTTGTATTGGTTTGTGATGATAGTGAATAAGAGTCCGTGAATGTAGGCATGTCTGATTGAACCACATCAAAAACTCCGTATTGTATTGTTGCTTGCGCCCCTTATTATGTGCGGTATTTGTGTACTCTAATATTCCTCAACATTGGCATTAGACCCGAGGTTATGTCGGAGTTTGTTAAAACCGCGGAGCACACTAAAGGGTCGTCTACAATGTCGTTGCCTAAAATTGAAGACCGAAATATCGTTGGATGAAGTGGTTGCAATCCTCGGAATGTTGGGATCTCAAGGGTGCTAGCTTGTGTTCGTGGTGATCTTGATGGAGATGACAGACTGTGATCAAGGCGTGTACTGGTGTGCGCAATAGAGCATACAAGGCGTGCGACTGTGGGCGGATCAGCGAGTGGTATTGTGACGAGAGCATGTGTAGCAACTTGATAGCACTGTGATTGTGGCAGGTCAACGAGTGGTATTGTGATGAGAGCATGTGCTGCGACTGAACAGTGGTTTGATGATGTCAAGGGGTCACGACGATGGCAGTAAGCCCCAAAAACCAGCAATGATGATTGGTAACGGAGAACAATCGTGAGACGGCTCACCGACATCAATGGAGCAGTGACGACCGATAGAAATGTGATAATGGGCAGTGGTGCATGGCCAGTGTTAGTGGCAGTCGATCAAATTGAGGTGTTAGAGATTTGGTTCGAGGGAGGATATGTCAGGATTCTCCCCAAATCTCAAAATGAGGTAGATAAATGCAAAAGTTTGAAGGGTGCATGCATTGGAAGCTAGAAGGTGCATGCATTGGAAGCTTGACGGTTGCTCTTGAAAATTGCCAAGAGTACTAATTGGTCATTAGGAAAAATAGAGTAGAAAAGCTATAAGATGTCGTCCTTCATGTGTTCTACAAGAAACCACACAAAGATCCTTCTTCGGATCTCACAAAGGACATTCACAAACCCTAGAATGATATAAATTAGAAAAATACTATGGTTCGGACATGAGCACTGCAGTATTAGTTTTATGATTAAGCATAAAGTGCGTGATCATTCCACCACATGAAGTAAGGGGTGTTTGTTTGCATGCAAGTGAAAAATGCAACTAATAAGTGACTTGCTTTTAATATTTTATGTGTTCGTTTGCATGCAAACTATTTTGAAAGTGAAATGTAAAAAAGTTATCACATAGGATCTAATGCAAATTTGACTTCTGTAAAAAATCCGTAAAGTCATATGAAACTGATAAAAAAGAAAATCAATCTAAACTAAATGATTTTAACTACATTTACTGATTAATTAATCCTATTTTCCACATCAACTTCACCTTCCACTCTCAACAGTAATTTTGTTTTTCAAACAAACATTATATTTCACTTACATGCTAACATGGATGTGAAAGTCATCTACAAAAAGAAAAGTAACTAACACATATTTTCAATTCATTTTCAAATTGCCAAACACCCCCTAACCTAGGAAATCTCACATGGACATTTTCTCAAACACTTTTAGAACTACACGAGACCCAAACCACCATTCGATCGCTGCCAAATCCAATTCTTACCAAAACCCAGACACCAAATCAACAAAAAAGTTTCCAACTTTACTGTCAAACCCCAACTCCAACCAAAACCCAGATCCATAATCCCTATAATGATTCAAATGAAGAAGAAAGAGTGAGATTTTACCCCAAAAGGAAGAGGCGGCGAAGCTCAAAACGATGGCGGAGACGCCGCAAAGAGTTTTCGAAGCAGCTGAAACGGAGAAGGCGGCGGATTTAATTTAGCATTGAGGTTTTTTTCTTTTTTTTAATTATTTTTTTAGGAGGGAGGATGAATGGAGCGTCTTTTTGGATCTGAGATTTCTGCGGGGAAAGTGAAAAACCGGACTACTGTTTTTAGCAACGGAGACGGAATGCTGTGCTCACGTCAAGTAAAGGTTGCCTCAACAAATACAGAAGTACTAATGAGTACAATATACTAGGGTACGATGAGTATTAGATCTAGAATATATCACAGTTACGTACTAGATAATTAATGGTTAAGACTAAAAGTTTTATCAAATGTTACATTCTCCCTCCTCTCTCTCTCTGAATGAGAATATGAAGGCATTTGGCTAATTTAGGATTAGTTTTACTCTCGTCTAGTTTTTTGCAAGGTCATCTTTCACATCATCTATACACAACAGCCAACTTAACCATTTAATAATCTTGAAATTACATCACATGAGGTCACGTGTTGTCCACTCACTCAAACCTTCTACGGCACCAAAAAATAGGCCTTTAACATACATTTGGTCAACTTTTAATACCATAAAGTTGCTGGAGAATCTATTAATACCAAAATAGCTAAGAGCTTCTCCAAGCGTCCGTCAATTCTCCATTTTGAAGCCGCGTCAAGGTCCAACGGAACTGTATATTTTGCAGTCAGCTGCATATTCGGACCCGGAGAGCTTCGCCAAGCGTCCGCCAATTCTCCATTTTGAAGCCGCGTCAAGGTCCAACGGAACTGCATATTTTGCAGTCAGCTGCATATTCGGACCCTGAGGCTGCAAATTTGGAGATTTCTCTCCAAATTTGCAGCCAACTCTATACCACTATTCCCCAAAAAAAATACCAAAGTTAACCCTCAAACCCTTTAACAACATGTCATTATTCCAATTGTATCCCGTTATTATTTTTTATAGTTACTTAAAATCTGTATATATATATTAATATATTAAATATTTTTTAATGAAAATAATATCATTGGAAATGTCTCGTCGATACCTTCAAAATGAGACTAATATCGAAATATAAAATTGCAAAACAAGTAATTAGAAATGATAATACATTGGAGCTTAAACTGAAATAAAACACATTAACTTAGAAATACATCGAAACTTTAATAAAAAAAGTTACATCACTTCATTGCCGTGTCTCTCCCACAAATGTTCAATTAATACATTTCGAAGTGTGAAGTGTGCTTCTTTGTCTTTGAATTTCTTATGTCGGGTCAGGAATTGTCGAAACCGTTCAGCATCGTTCGTCCCTATGTCTTCAACATTTGAAATTGATGGTGGAGTAGAAACGATAATATCTTCTTGCTCATCACGTTCATCCTCAATAATCATGTTGTGCATTATTATGCAAGTGGTCATGATATCATGCAAAGTTCGTTTATCCCAAAACCGTGCAGGGCCCTTGATTATAGCAAATCTTGATTGGAGAACATCAAACGCTCGCTCCACATCTTTTCGACAAGCTTCTTGCATCATTGCAAAATATTGTTTCTTTTTATCTTCGGATTTGGAAATGGTTTGAACAAGGGTTGGCCATTTCGGGTATATGCCATCGGCTAAATAATAACCGACATCATAATTCTTTCCTTGAATTGTATAATGAGCAGGAGGAGTAATACCTTGCGTTAGGTTGTCAAACAAATTAGATGCTTGTAATACATTAATATCGTTATTAGAACCTGGCAAGCCAAAGAATGCATGCCATATCCATAGGTCATACGATGCTACTGCCTCAAGAATAATGGTTGGGCCTCCGTGACGTCCTGAGTATTGTCCCGCCCATGCTGTTGGACAGTTTTTCCATTCCCAATGCATACAGTCAAGACTTCCCAACATTCCTGGGAAACCTCGCTCTTCGCCTTTTTGTAACAGTCTTGCAACATCGTCGGTATTGGGGGATCTAAGATATTCATCTCCATACACTTCTACAACTGCTCTAGAAAATCTCTTCAAACATTCAAGTACAGTTGACTCACCAATCCTTATATATTCGTCAGTACTATCTGCCGATGCACCATATGCCAACATGCGAAGTGCTACTGTTACTTTTTGTAAAGTAGACAGTCCAAGCCAGATGACACCATCCACCTTTTGTACGAAATAGTTGTTGTTCTCTCATACAACGTCGACGATACGAAGGAGAAGACTCCTTTGCATTCGGAATCTTCTATGGAATAAATGTGCACCGTATGTGGGATTATCAGAAAAATAGTCATTGTAGAGTCGAGAATTACCTTCTTCCCTCCCACGGTTGATTACCAAATGACCAGGAACTGAGCTGATACGCTTTGGCCTCTCTTCCTCTTTAGAGAAATAAGCCATTATTTTATTGTTAGCGACATATAGACGAGCTAAGATTTCATCCTCCTCCTCCCATTGTTTCATATCCTCCTCCCATTGTTCAACGTAATGAGAAAATGTTTCGTCATCAGAAGAAGAAGAAGAAGAAGATGGTAGGTGTGATGGTCCAGCTCCATAGTTCATTGTTGAAGAGGGGATTTGGAGAAATGAATTATAGATTGGTGATGAGTTGTTAATAGGTGTATGTTGTGTTATTATATAATGTTTCTACCCACATTGGATTCTTCCACCCGCATCGGTTTCTACCCACATTGGATTCTCCCACCCGCATCGGTTTCTACCCACATTGGATTCTCCCACCCGCATCGGTTTCTACCCACATTGGATTCTCCCACCCGCATCGGTTTCTACCCACATTGGATTCTCCCACCCGCATCGGTTTCTACCCACATTGGATTCTCCCACCCGCATCGGTTTCTACCCACATTGGATTCTCCCACCCGCATCGGTTTCTACCCACATTGGATTCTCCCACCCGCATCGGTTTCTACCCACATTGGATTCTCCCACCCGCATCGGTTTCTACCCACATTGGATTCTCCCACCCGCATCGGTTTCTACCCACATTGGATTCTCCCACCCGCATCGGTTTCTACCCACATTGGATTCTCCCACCCGCATCGGTTTCTACCCACATTGGATTCTCCCACCCGCATCGGTTTCTACCCACATTGGATTCTCCCACCCGCATCGGTTTCTACCCACATTGGATTCTCCCACCCGCATCGGTTTCTACCCACATTGGATTCTCCCACCCGCATCGGTTTCTACCCACATTGGATTCTCCCACCCGCATCGGTTTCTACCCACATTGGATTCTCCCACCCGCATCGGTTTCTACCCACATTGGATTCTCCCACCCGCATCGGTTTCTACCCACATTGGATTCTCCCACCCGCATCGGTTTCTACCCACATTGGATTCTCCCACCCGCATCGGTTTCTACCCACATTGGATTCTCCCACCCGCATCGGTTTCTACCCACATTGGATTCTCCCACCCGCATCGGTTTCTACCCACATTGGATTCTCCCACCCGCATCGGTTTCTACCCACATTGGATTCTCCCACCCGCATCGGTTTCTACCCACATTGGATTCTCCCACCCGCATCGGTTTCTACCCACATTGGATTCTCCCACCCGCATCGGTTTCTACCCACATTGGATTCTCCCACCCGCATCGGTTTCTACCCACATTGGATTCTCCCACCCGCATCGGTTTCTACCCACATTGGATTCTCCCACCCGCATCGGTTTCTACCCACATTGGATTCTCCCACCCGCATCGGTTTCTACCCACATTGGATTCTCCCACCCGCATCGGTTTCTACCCACATTGGATTCTCCCACCCGCATCGGTTTCTACCCACATTGGATTCTCCCACCCGCATCGGTTTCTACCCACATTGGATTCTCCCACCCGCATCGGTTTCTACCCACATTGGATTCTCCCACCCGCATCGGTTTCTACCCACATTGGATTCTCCCACCCGCATCGGTTTCTACCCACATTGGATTCTCCCACCCGCATCGGTTTCTACCCACATTGGATTCTCCCACCCGCATCGGTTTCTACCCACATTGGATTCTCCCACCCGCATCGGTTTCTACCCACATTGGATTCTCCCACCCGCATCGGTTTCTACCCACATTGGATTCTCCCACCCGCATCGGTTTCTACCCACATTGGATTCTCCCACCCGCATCGGTTTCTACCCACATTGGATTCTCCCACCCGCATCGGTTTCTACCCACATTGGATTCTCCCACCCGCATCGGTTTCTACCCACATTGGATTCTCCCACCCGCATCGGTTTCTACCCACATTGGATTCTCCCACCCGCATCGGTTTCTACCCACATTGGATTCTCCCACCCGCATCGGTTTCTACCCACATTGGATTCTCCCACCCGCATCGGTTTCTACCCACATTGGATTCTCCCACCCGCATCGGTTTCTACCCACATTGGATTCTCCCACCCGCATCGGTTTCTACCCACATTGGATTCTCCCACCCGCATCGGTTTCTACCCACATTGGATTCTCCCACCCGCATCGGTTTCTACCCACATTGGATTCTCCCACCCGCATCGGTTTCTACCCACATTGGATTCTCCCACCCGCATCGGTTTCTACCCACATTGGATTCTCCCACCCGCATCGGTTTCTACCCACATTGGATTCTCCCACCCGCATCGGTTTCTACCCACATTGGATTCTCCCACCCGCATCGGTTTCTACCCACATTGGATTCTCCCACCCGCATCGGTTTCTACCCACATTGGATTCTCCCACCCGCATCGGTTTCTACCCACATTGGATTCTCCCACCCGCATCGGTTTCTACCCACATTGGATTCTCCCACCCGCATCGGTTTCTACCCACATTGGATTCTCCCACCCGCATCGGTTTCTACCCACATTGGATTCTCCCACCCGCATCGGTTTCTACCCACATTGGATTCTCCCACCCGCATCGGTTTCTACCCACATTGGATTCTCCCACCCGCATCGGTTTCTACCCACATTGGATTCTCCCACCCGCATCGGTTTCTACCCACATTGGATTCTCCCACCCGCATCGGTTTCTACCCACATTGGATTCTCCCACCCGCATCGGTTTCTACCCACATTGGATTCTCCCACCCGCATCGGTTTCTACCCACATTGGATTCTCCCACCCGCATCGGTTTCTACCCACATTGGATTCTCCCACCCGCATCGGTTTCTACCCACATTGGATTCTCCCACCCGCATCGGTTTCTACCCACATTGGATTCTCCCACCCGCATCGGTTTCTACCCACATTGGATTCTCCCACCCGCATCGGTTTCTACCCACATTGGATTCTCCCACCCGCATCGGTTTCTACCCACATTGGATTCTCCCACCCGCATCGGTTTCTACCCACATTGGATTCTCCCACCCGCATCGGTTTCTACCCACATTGGATTCTCCCACCCGCATCGGTTTCTACCCACATTGGATTCTCCCACCCGCATCGGTTTCTACCCACATTGGATTCTCCCACCCGCATCGGTTTCTACCCACATTGGATTCTCCCACCCGCTCCGTATCCACCTCCTCTATAGTCAGGTATTCCGTATTGACTTCCTGCGTAACTGTATTCAGGATTAGGAATATCAGATGAGGAACCCCTAGTTATATTTCTATTTAAAATCTGTTGTTGTTTATTTCGAAAATATTCGCGTTTTGTTGGCTCGATAATAGCTTCCAGATCAACTAGCATAATTTCTTTCTCTTGTCGTTCTTGCTGAAGTTCTAACTTTTTCTTATCATTTTCAGCCTTTAACATCATAGCCTGGTTCATTGTCAATCTTTCATTTTCTCGTTGTTCTTTACCTTTTTTTAAAACTTCTAAGATTTCTTGATTTCCTTTAGCAAAATCCTCAAAGTCAATGTTCCTTTCAATTTCTTTCCGTCTTCTCAACTTCTCTTTCTTCCTTCCAATTGGTCGACTAGTTGAAATGCTCATTGGCGAATGGTCGTCGTCATTAGTGGTATATGCCTGATTGTCCTCATTTAAGTCAATGACAGGAGAGCTTGAACCAGATCCTTGAGACAAGTGAGACTTTGAAATTTTGGAAGATGCAGAAGGCATGACGCTTATATTTGCCCACTTCTCTGCATCCTTCAAAATCGGCCAAACATGATCAAATAGAAATCCTCTTTTCTCTTCTGGATCTTCTGCAAATATGATCCTAGCACGTTTATTCTACCACAAAAGAAGAAATAATTATTAGAAAAGGTGGAAAATAATTTAATAACCAAGAAACATGTAATTCATATACTTACAATATCAAGTTGACTTGTCGAATGCATCCTCAAAATTTACTGATGGCTTTCATAATTAATTGCATTCGGCATGAGAGAGACTTCGGGCTCCTATGTCCGGTGTAAACGTTTGAAATCCTTTCGTGAAATAGAGCTGAAATTCGCTCCCATAGCTTGTCTTTCTTTTGATTAGAACCTAAAACTGGATCCTGAGATATTTCAAGCCATGTAGCGCATAAAATTTGATCTTCTTCTTGTAAGAATGATTTTCCGCGACTGGATGCCATAAGAGAAGGACGAAGAGTTGTTGAGAAGAACTATGGAGGAGGAATGAGAAGAGTTGTGATGAAGGAATGAGGGTTGTGCTAGTATTTATAGTGAAAAAATTATGGAGAATTCAATGCTAGTGGGATAAAGGAATGTGGGTAGAAAACCGATGTGGGTAGGAGAATCCAATGTGGGTAGAAACCGATGCGGGTGGGGAGAACCAATGTGGGTAGAAACCGATGCGGGTGGGAGGAACCAATGTGGGTAGAAACCGATGCGGGTGGGAGAATCCAATGTGGGTAGAAACC
>NC_033795.1:6769563-6787473 GCF_001876935.1 Asparagus officinalis | reverse complement strand
TGGTTAGAACACGGTTAAGAGCATATCGAAATTGTTGAAAATTTTGTTTCTGAATGGCACGTGTGTGTTATGTATACACCATACAGAACGGTTCAGATTGGCAATTAGAAAATCCGTGTTTTGAATTTTAAATGATAATATCAGTATATTGTATATTGGATGCTATTAATATTAACTTAGCTCAATTGCGTGTGTGTATATATATGAGAAAAATGGGTATGCTTGGTACCAAGTACAAAACGTTGTGTTTGGTAGTGAAGTGGCAAAATTCTTTCCATTCATTCAAATGGTTGTATATCCCCATGTACTCCTCAACTCATGTGAATTTGGTCTCCATTTGAATGAGTGGAGGAAATTGTGCCACCTCACTACCAAGCACAAAATTTGTGCTTGGTACCAAGCAAAAAGCACCAAGAAATTGATGCTTATTCTTGATTTATCGCAGAATGTGGACCAGCCTGCGACTACAGATGCTCTGCAACATCACACAGGAAGCCGTGCCTGTTCTTCTGCAACAAATGCTGCGCGAAATGCCTCTGTGTGCCCTCTGGCACCTCAGGACACAAGGAAGAATGCCCTTGCTACAACAATTGGAAGACAAAAGAAGGAAAACCAAAATGTCCCTGAAAAGTTATAAATGAAAGGGTTAATTGCATATAGGCCCCCTGTATTATCGTTGTTTTGAGCTAACTACTCCCGCAGTTTTATTGTTGCAGATAGACCCAGGGTTGAACTTTTTCGACTCACAATCACTAATTTCACCCATGGACAATATCTTCCAAAATTTCACCCAGACCCAGGGGTTTATCTGCAACAAGGAAACTACAAGGGTAGTAAGTTTAAACAATGATACAACTGGGGTTCTACGTACAGTTAACCCTAAATGAAATAGTCAACCACTACTTTTTTTTGTCAACAATTTCAAATGAACGAATAAATCAATTAATCAATAATCTTCAATGATACAATGCGGACAATAGCTCCTTTGAGAAATAAGCAACTGTTGGATGTTCCAAGTTAAGGGAAGGGATGATTTTTGTATATATTGTGCTATGAATCGCATCGGCACATGATGCGTTTCGAATGTAAACCAATACAGGATTGGTAACGGTACATGATTCCAAGAATGCCTTCACTCATAGCCGATACGTCAAAGGTCTCAATGAATCTTAAGTCTGATGCACGAACTTTTGCTGCCGCGAAACGTTGGTATTCTTCAAACACAGAGGTCATACACCAGTTCTGTAGTTTCCTCAAACAGCCAACTAAACAGCCAGTACGATGCTGTGATGATTAAATTCGAGGAAATGGTAAATATTCAAATAAGGTTGATATTGGGAATAACAGTTTAGAAATCATATACCTTTCCCTTTTTGCAGTGAATCAGAACTGGATGATTCCTTACATCTGAAACAAGATGGCAAATCACAATTTCCATCAGATGGAAAAAAGAACAGAGAAAGTTAGAAATTAAAAGTTGTTTCTTCTGTGGACTCTAGTACCAAGTAAGAGTTTGAGAGCTCCCATGATAGCATCCCTTGGTATCTTTGCAAGAGGCTCCTGCAGATTCAAAGCAACTTGATGAGTTAATATAAAAAAGTTTTATATATATCTTAGCATGGTTTGACTTGCAACAACACCTAATAAATAAATAAATAAAAATAGCATAATTATTTTGGGGCAAGAGATAACTTTAAAGTTAAAAGCATATAAAAATTCACCATCCGGTATTCAATTTTCAGTCCGCTCAAGTCCAAAGTAAATAAACATCAAGAAATATAAAATAATAGGATATATCTGCAAACAGTGGCGTATGATTAAAGACAATGTGCCTAGATAATCTTATCATATTGAAGAAGGCTTAATTTGTCTGATAATCTTATCATATTGAAGAAAGCTTAATTTTAAGGTGACAGCTACTACGCTCTAATAATTTTTTTTAGAGATCCGATGGACGAAGATTGAAATTAAAAACGGCAGTTTTCACTCTCTATCTTCCTACTATTTTGCAGTTACTGTTATATTATGTTCCACTGTCACTCTCATAATTTATGAAAAGTTTAGAGGTAGTTAATACTTCGAGTGTCCTTTCTCCCATCTTCTACCTTTCTGACAATATCACAATTCCACTAAAGTTATAAGAACCATGAGCTCAGAATTTTGCTAGATACTCGATTGAAAAAAACGTCATTGTATTACTACATCTTCAAAGATTTTGACTCAAAAATTACCCTTCCTGTTTCTTAGCCAGTTTTCAATATTTTAACGATTTAAAAATGATAAAAGAGCCTAATTTGGGGGCACCAAAGCAATGCTCTAATCTTAAAAATTTCCCCTTTCCACATTTTTGTTCACTTGGTTAGGATATTCCAAATCCACTATGCAAGGATTCACCGTATATCAACATTGAAACTTAGAAATCCTACATAAGATCATCAAGAATGTAAAATTCTTATTGTGGTTGCTTTTAGGCCCCACATGATGTACTAGTAGGAAGACCAGATCACAAGTTAGCAACTAAATCAATAAAAGGCCTGAAAGCAAGCCATCTACTTCAAGAATAATTGTGTGAGCCTTAGCAGTCAAGTTTGTATTCCTAACCAAAAGACAATATGAGAAGGTGGGCCTTGCAGACTTTATCCGCTGTTTTGCCAACACTTGGTATCAAGCATCTGAATCTTAGACTTTATCGTATCCCTTCTTAAACCTTAAAGAAAACATGGAGGTCTTGGGAGTCTAGTGCGCTGTCAAAACTCTTTTCACACCCAGACAAATAGTTTTGATCTTCTCCTTCCATTCTTACAGTGCATAAGTTAAACACGAATTCCTGAATACTACGCCTATTTTGGAAGGTCTATTTCGCTCAGCTCTCCAATACCTCTTTGTTAAAATGTTCAAATCATTTTAAATTCATGCCATAAAGGTCGAAATGACATGTTGCATGAAGCAATCCTAAGTTCATGATTTCTCAAGCTAAGATCCTGCAAGAAATAGCTTCGAATGCAGACAAGTAATAGGCGCAACAATCCTGCAAGAAATAACTTGGGTGTTGGCAAACATTCAGAAACGAGAAAGGCGTGGCAATAGATCAACCCTTGGCAGAAAAGATGAGAGGAAATAATTCGAGCAATTAAGTAATAGGCGCAACAATCTGCCCACTTGTAGACAAGATATTAGACAGATAAATTCACATAAGAGATAACCCTACATGAGACCCTCCAAATTTTATCTTAGCATTCAGAGTTGAGATTTACCCGGTCCCAATATAAGCCGAAAGAAGATGGTATTTATTTTATCATACAGGTTTCTTATAATTTTCTTTTACCAACAAAAATTAGTGATCCAAGGGTTCGACTTGAGAAGTCGAAATGCTCAAAGTTTCTAAGTTTTTTGTGACATATGAACTGAAGAATCATGGCATTGCAACACAATTCCATTCTTCCGCTGAAGAAAACTAATATATGGCCTGCCCCAACTCTAAGACCCACTTAAATCCTCGTTATTTCTTTTCGAACTCCAATTGCTCTATCAATCAACCTATTTCTAACAAATAGGTCTACATTTAACAAAAACCTCTATTTCTCACAAATACATCTACATTTAACAAATAGGTATACATTAAATCACATACATTACGATTAACAAAGTCAAAACTAAAGAAAATACCCAACAAAAAAAAAAGAGAAAGAAAAGAAGGAAACCTGACCTTTGTCCCCTCAATCCCAAACTGAAACAGCCGAATCCCCTGTGATTCAAGAAACTCCGCATTCGGTCTCGGATACGGCTCGGGGCAAAGATACCTACAGAATCAAAGCCCTAACCCTAATTCAACCTAAAAATTTTCATAAATATCAAAAAATCAGACTCACTCACACGATCGATCGAAGGCCGATGGTCTTCAAGAACCCGAAGTTTTCCGAACTGGGGAATCCAGACCGATAGATCCCCCAAGTCACCATCCCGAAGTTCGCCGGCGGCATCAACCGATCGCCGTCGCCTCCGCCGTCGTCGGCGGCGGCGGCGGATCGCCGTCGCCTCCGCCGTCGTCGGCGGCGGCGGCGACGCCGTAGGAATCCGATTCATCCTCGACCTCCGGTTCCTCTTCAAGGATCATCGCGATTCCCGATGTTTTCCCTCTCTTCGGCGATTGATCGAACAATTTGCCCTCGATTTTTTAATCTATTTTGCTATTTATAGGGAGGGGGGAAATTCATATAAAATTCGATGAAAAATGCGGCGGAGCGGCCTCGCTGAATCTCGGCCCATAGCTTTCATGTCTATGCGAGCGTCGTATCTGCCGTTGGATTTTGTTAGAGTTACGAAGACGGTTGATATTATGCGGTTGGTCGTATAGAAAAGGGAAAATCCAGGCTGTCGAACGAGGGACGGGCTAAGATTTTGGCGCTTAGCGGGTAACGGTTTTTTTTGGAAGTTGATAAATATACTCTTGTTTCTGTTGTAGGTGTACACCACCAACAGAGTAGCAGTTGAGGGTGGACTCTTTTTAAAGGGTTAGTTTCACAAAACGCCCCTGAACTTTGGGGCGTTGCATACAACTTTCTAAACTCTGTTTATCTCACATAATCCCCTGAATTCTCATGTCTCTCAAAACACCACTGAATTTTATCTTATTTCACATAACCTTCCCAGCATGTAATTTGGAAACAACTAAAATGTCTTTAAGTGAAAATCTCAAAATTTGTCACTTGTCATTTATACGCAACATACTTCCTCTTCAATTTTTGTGCTTTTTGCCCTCAAAAAATTTTTAGTTATCTAGAAATTATATGTAGGGACTAGGGGTACTAGGTGAGATAAGATAAAGTTTAGGTGAATTTTGTAAGACACTCAATAGTTTAATGAGGTTAAGTGAGATAAACAAAGTTCGAGAGGGTTATGTTCAACACCCCCTAAAAGTTCACGGGGTCTGGTGAAATTAACCCCTTTTAAAATTGGGCAACTCTTTTGGGTTTGACATGATTTTGTAAATACGGATGGTTTTATGATGAGTTTGTTTTATAATATTAATTTGGATAACTTCTTATCTAATGCAAATGGAGAAATTCTAGCTGGCACACGTGTAAGTTGATATGATAACTTTATCACTGTACACGTGAGGGAAAACAACAGCAATTATAATTTTAAGTATGAGACAACATTTGTTTCATAATAATAAAAAAGGTAAATTATGAGGATAAATGTGTTGGCTGATGGTGACGCTAAATGTGTAGATAAAAGGATTATCTACAAACTTAGCCTAATAAAATACTTTAAATAAGTATAGCATGCTGTTATTGTCCTTATCTATATTGCTGGCTATGATCTGGGCATCTAAATATTCACTTATATGCTTGCTTACAAATATGATGTTATTGTCCATATCTAATGCTCGCTTCCAAATATATACCCTTCCTTTGTTAAATATATCCAGTGTTCTATTTTCCTTTTTGAAAAGAGCAATTTTTTTTTCCTTTTTGAAATATCTATTCGAGAACATCTCGCAACATATATAGCAAGCAAAATCCTCCAAATATAGAATGCAAAAAAAAAAAAAACAAATTTATCCAGTGCTCACTTACAAATGAGATGTGCTTCATGGCATTCTTATATCTTGACTTTGACTTATGAATGAAACGGGTTTTTTTACTTCTTAGAAATATTTTTGGAACAAAAAGTAACATTTTTGTGGTTTTAGAAATCCAAAAACTGCGTTTGTTTCATTTTTTTTTAAGAAATGGTTTCCTAAAACCTTGTCAAATAGTGTTCTTTTTTGGAACGGCCAATTCCTGTCTAAAAGCTTGGAAATGGGCTCTTTTTTTAGAAATGAGGGTGCCAACTCAGCTTTTCATGGTGCTTTTCCTCATGATGCTTTTCTCTCATAATGTTTTTCCGATTTTTTTTGGGTGAAACAAACAGCAGTTTTGGATACCATTTCCTAAAACCTTATTTTATCCTTCCATATCAAACAAAAGATTTGGATTCCTTTGATATCCTAAAATTTTTACAGAATTAGTTTCTTATGTGGGAATCCATTTCCATAATTTTTTGGAAATGAACCAAACAGCCCCTTAATTGAAGTTAGACGACATCAATCACCAAGAAAATGTAACTACAAATTGAATCCTAGTCATTAATTGCAATACAGAATCTCTTTAAAGATGGTTTATGTATTAATTGACAATAAAAAATAGTTTATATATAATAAACATTATTTTAAATATAGTTACTAGGGGGAAAACCCTAATAAATAAATTCCTAGCCCAGGCAGATTTTTTTATAGACAACTTTGACAGTACATACTCTTAAAATTGAAGATCAGCATGGACATGCAAAATTGAGAGATCCCAGCAAATTGTTTCCTCAAGAATAATATCTGCACAATGACGACAGCTCGGTGGTAAAGATCAAATCCTGATACAATTTATGATGACATTTACATAAGTATCTAAATGCATTTCAGTTTCTCAAAACACAGTAGAATTGTAAATCTTCTCAAAAAATTCATCTTTTTCTAGCTCGCTAACACGTAAGATTAGCTTAGGTGCTGGCAATAGCATAAAATTTGAAGAAAGCGAAATTGCCAACTGAGAACCAAATTCTGCATATATCGGTCCGCTCTGATTTTGCTCAATTATCCTGCAGTGCTTTCATCAGATACAGTCTGTTGAAACTCTGCCCAGCAACCCTGTGAAGTTTTATCGGAAGAAATTAGCCCTCGTAATTGAGCCAAACCGCAATTCAAAATAACCATGGAAACAGTGCAATAATTCAAACATAATAAGGTTATTGCTTAAAAAATTCTATGCCAAATAACAGCATCTGAATGTCACAGTTCATAGTAATCTGCTTGCAAGCTGCAACTAAAAACAAACAAAGAACTGAAAATAAAGGAAACACAAATTGAAACCACGGCTACTCTTAAAAGTGAAGGGAACATAAACAAGTGATGAATCCATACCAACAATATGAAGGTAGAAAGCTTATTTGCTATACACGATTCAAATATGAAGAGTGGAACATAAGATAACAGAGGTTCAAGTAATGGATGAAAATATGGAACCCAGCAAATAGAAACCAACAACCAGCCACATATTTTGCTCCTCTTTGCATGGAAAGTTCGAGTATTACACTTGTTACATTATTAAAGAAAACTATGCCATGATGCTCCTTAGGAAAAGGTGAGTCTTAAAGAGTATAACCACAGGGAGCATCGTTAAGTGTTAACTAAAAGGGAAGTCTTATGCTGATACACGAAGTGCATTTACTATTTCTCAAACAATATTTCATATTTATGGACATAACTAGGAGAAGGTAATTTATAAGAATCAAAGTAAAATTAAAGCAATATTCTCACTAACATCAGATAGATGGCATGTTTGTTCCAGTTAGATGTTTTAGATTGATGTATCATATTTATCTATCAATGTTCTTATGTATGCATGTTCTTTATACAAAATAGATACTGGCAGACTCAAGCTTAATACATGTTCCACATCTCAGTAAACATACTTTAAAGATATGCTGAATTTTCTAAAGGCATGTCATCATACAATATTAAACCAAATAAGATATATAACATACCCATTGATTTGGTTGCAGTAGTTAGCAACTTGATTTGTTATCAGATAGCTATCCAAGCGGGAAGGCTCAGGTAGTGGTTTGAAGATAGGATTGGTAGGATCTTCCTCGGGCAATGGCTCTTCTCCAGCTGCTTTCCTTGCCATGTTTTCAGTTCTAGCAGTAACGAATGCACAAAAATATGCAAATATAGTATTTAGAATCAAAGAGGATTAGATTAGCGATTTACTGCTCATAAAGGACAAAGAAAGAGAGTCAGTAGGTCAGGTTCATAACCGAGTTTCTAGTTTGAGATTCAACTTAGCATATCCTTCCATGACATCATGTAACTAATCATCATATCTACAAAAACAACAACAGAGCTTTTATCCCGGTCGTCCACATCAATCTTATTCTTCAATTCAGTTCTATCAAGGGTTATCTCCTCCCTTGAAGTTAATCATAATCATTTACTTCATAATTGCTTCAGTCCCACTGATTGATTAATATCTAAAGGAGTGTTAATAGATAATCATATATGCCTTTGATTTTATATTAAAAGATCATAAAATCTCAAATCAGCTTCAAGATTTGATATGGAAACAGAACCATGCAACGACAAAATAAAATTTTTGTGTCAACATTACAAGTTTTAAATTTCAATCGGCCAGAGGCTAATCAGCACAGTAACCACCAATCCACCATGATACGTTGATAAAAATATCCATATCCAAATTCGAGCATATAATAAACTAGGTTCAAAGCCATATCACTAGCAAAGCCTAAATGGTATGTTCATGCTCAAGACTTGAATATGTTTAGGAACATGTATTATTACAAGCCATATCGCATTTTTTAAAAAAGAAGCAAAAAGAAGTTGCACCAAAAATTTTACTTTAAACTAGTATTACCTCCTCTTTTGAAGCCATGCCTGCTGTTGTGCTTGTTGCCTTTGAAGATTACGGTAATAATATTGGAACTAGAAAAGGGAAAGAAATAGAAATAAGCATAAAACTGTAGCCTAGGAAGTTAAAAAGCACAACATGAGAAGATCATACCTTATTTTGTTCAGAAGAAAGATCTTCCATGCATTCAATTAAAAATTCAACATTTCTCTCCATAAATGGAGTGGTTGATAAATTTAGGCGGTCATAATCACACTGAAAACAGTACAAATGTACAAAACAATATATAAAACATGAATATGAAAGTTAAATACACAAGAAAAAGATGGAACTTTAATACAACTGAGGCACTACAAGACCTGTGCAACCGGGGAATCAGGCTCCAATTCTGTCATGAATGCACTGATAAGTGCGGAATTTGAAACTTTAATCTGTAAGTTTGAGAAGTATGAAGATGAATTTAGTAAGCAACTAAACATATTAGCAGCAATTGCAGGGATATAGTCATTGCCAGAACAACAGGAAAACAATGGGTTCCATTAACTCTGAAGCTTGGAAAATGCAAAAGACAAGCAAAGTAAGTTTAAAGGATAGTGCATTAAGAAACAAAATACATACAGGTATTTCCTCAAAGATATCCACCCATGAGAGCTTCTTTTCCCTCAACCTATTACAAAAGGCAAAATGATCAGAATAACATCCATTATCAGACATAATAGAAAGAAGAAGACAGACTCGTACTTCTCTCCGGTAAAATTATTCTTCCGATATAGATCCATAAAGGAGTCTGAGAGCTTTAGTGCCTTGAGAGCTAAAACCCCCTGATTGGATCTTGCTGGATCATATATAATGCAAACACATCGCCGGATATTCTCCTGCAGAACAAATTTAGAAAGATAGCAACAAGTCAGAGAACTTCTTACCAAAGAGGATCCTATAAAGATAATTAAGGAGTCAAATGTGTCACCCTGAAACTACAATCTGAAATAAAGCAGTGACATCATTTTTAAGTGTTTTACACTAAGTAGGAATAGTAATTTCACGTGCATATAATTTCACAATCACATGCACATAATATGACAATAGTAAACTCAAACTTTGACTGTAACATGAGGCCTCGGTCCACGTGTAAACACATACAGGCATAGAGATATATGAGTCTCTTGTTACCTTGTTTGTACACGTGCATGTGAATAGTTTTTTGTTCTTTCTACTTTCTAGGCGTTCTGGGAGGATATGATTAATCAAACCAATTTCAAATTGATTCATACTGGCCTAACACAACTTATTAGTAGGTAGACCCAGATAACTTAAAGCACAGGGAATATCAAGAAGTACATAAAATTAGTTCTTGAGAACCGCTTATTTTGTGTTTTCTGCTTTGTCACACAAGCAATTCATTGACTTGCTCAGTGTTCCATACTCCACTTGGACAACAATACCAAGAGGCCTCAACAAGGGAGAATAATGAAAAAATAAACTACAAATAAGGAATGGAAGATATTCTCTTGATGTAATGAGAAACCTCAACAAGAAATAGGAGTAATTTTTTTTCTATTTTTATATATAATATCCAAATAAACCAATCACATGCAAGAACAGCCAGATAAAACAAGTGGTTAACAAGTGAATGGTCAATTAACTTGGCTATTCATCCCATGGATTTTCTCCCTTGAACACCTATAAAATAATCTCAGAATTGGTTTTTCAGTTCTCAATGGAAAGCATGAAACTGCAATACTCTATTCAAAGAAGATATTTGTAATACCTGGTAATTCATGAAAGTTTCAATCAGCTCCACTGTTTGGTACGACCCCAACAAAGTTGATTGATACCTGAAATTAATGAAAGAATAGAATAAGTGCCAATGTGAACTTGTTTGATTGTTAGGGAGGTGATAATTTCGTAACAACGTATAGATTCCTACAAGTGCCTTAAGGCAGACTTGAACACGTTGACAAGAATCAAAAACCATACTGATAACCTATGTTGCATGGGTATGGGTATGGGACACACGACAAATTTGTAAATGTAGGGTAGGGCGACACAGCTGTAGAAATATTTCTATACACAAATATTATATATTGAAATAAATAATTTATATGAGAACAAGATGATAATTAAAATTCCTATAACTTTGCGTTTCATCTATTATGTGGATTATAAATTAAAAAATCACTAGTTTTTGAACTAGACATTCAAATGACCCTTCAAAATCATAATTCGGAAGCCAACCTATGTCCAATGAGTTTCAAGAAGTGGATGTGAATAGTAGGATATATGCCCAAAAAATGTATGACAACTGTTTTGAATTAAAACATGTATTGTATAATTGAGTACATGCCTTAATAAATATATGCATACATGCAACGAGTGTCCAAGGAGTTTGGGTGCGGGTATGGGTACTGGTACGAGTACATATCAGGTAGTAGTACTACTTCAGATTAGAAGTACACAGGTAACATAGTTGATAACATATAATCTTAAAAGTTTGCTGCAAATATATCCTTAAAGGCAGCAAAATATAACCTAAAAAGTTATGTATTTCCAGTTTAAACTAATTTTGTTTAAACTGAATTAGATTGACTTCCAAAGGTTGCTAGATTGTGCGAAGAAAGCCATCAGATGAATATAAAGAAATGTTCAGTACTAATTTATGGCTATTTCACTTACCATCCTACCGTATTGTTGTCCACATTAACCTCCCTTAAGCACCTCATCATTTCAAGCTGATAATTTGCTCCATCTGCTTCAATCTCCTCATCTTCTTCTCTAATCTACAGAGATACACATTATAGTTAATATCAATGCAAAACTCAATCAGAAACAGAAGGAGACTGAACTGGGAATTTATAGACAAAAGTATATGTGAGAAATAACAAAATCATCTCTTGACGCTGCATGTGGAGATAAATAGTTCCTAACATAAAAGAAAACTTACAATTTCTAAAAAAGGGAATGAGCTTGAGTAAAAGAGGGGAAATGCAAATATCAGAATATATTATAATTCTCTCTCATAAAGTGAAATAGAAAGAGAGATTTAAACATACAGGGAAAGGGAAACAGTTGGTGACTTCAAGTACGCTACCAACATCAAGACCAAGAAGTTGCCCTGTTACCAGAGCTGGTGAGAATTCTTTGCAATGTTTGATTATTTTCAAAATTGCCTGCATAACGCCATTCAAAAATAAGAGAGGTAAGATTTCATATAAATACAGCCGATCTGGAGTTCCCCAGTTTGGAAGCAACACAAAGCTGGATTTTCATGGAGTATAGAATAAAAACTTAACATCACCGAAGAAAAAAGAAAGCACAAAAATACACAATCCAGATATGATTCTCATGTTGGGATCCTACCAGATCAAAATCTTAAAATTTAAACATTCAGAAACCTTAAGTGGCAATGACGAAAAATGTACCCAAAGCATGCAAGCTACCTATAATATAAAGATTTTAATTCTGTGAGGCATGCTGTGTAGTTGTGCTGAGGTACTGTGTCGACAATAACCTTCAGACTTACTCTTCTATACTTTCTCAATACTAGAAGTCTAGAACTAATTCAGGTAACTAAAGTTCTTAATTTATGGCACATTAAAGAATTTTTTTTCTTCCTCTGGGACATGAAGAGATGGTCATTCATCACAAAAGTTAACACTCATTACTGTCAAACTTATTAAATTCAACTGCCCACTGGAGCCAGATTGAACTTACAGGATTAGCTTGCACCTTGAAATGCTCAAGGGCATCATATTAGCTCAAATAAATTGACAGCCTTGAGCACCTAAACCAATAGATTATATGAACTGGCCAACATCAAAAAATTTATTCGATGTGAATATTATTCCTTAATTGACATGATCTAAGAACGCTGAAATCATTTTCTCATGTGAGCACTATGGGTTTTGTTACATAAAAGCCCACATTTTCCAATAAATTGCCCTAAACCCAGGGGAATTAGCAAAATAAAAAAAATCTGGACAAAATATGCAAAATTTTTGTTACCAATCCTTCCATCTGAACAACTCGAAGAGGCGGAGCGATCTCCTCCGTTGCCACCGCTTGAAGAAATGATCGCGCCATAGCTTCAATCCAACAAAAAGAAAATAATAAAAAAAAATCAAAAGAGCATAACTTTAACAAATATCTCCAAATAAACCCTAAGAAAAAGAAAATTTTCTTACTGTTTGCCGCCATTACGAGAAAATGAAAAAAAACCTTTACTAGTGAAATTAGGGCGACGGCGCGATCCACAGAGAGAGGGACAAGGCCTTTCTCGTTATGTTACGCTTCTCCGCGGTTACGCGCAATATGTCCTGTTCCCGCAAACAGCAAACAGATATTCAACAAACAGAAGTGTGCCACGTCAGTTACTAAAAGTGGACCCCGCAACTTTATACGGTCTTTCGAGGCGAGCGCATCAACGAGTCAAAACCCTAGATCATCAACAAATGGGGCTTATTTCTTTAAGTAGAAATCCTGTAGAAATTCAGAAGGATCAGCGATTCAATCGGTGTCTCAGATATGATGCCCATACGTTTCATCTTATTCTTTTTTTACTTACTGGCGATTTTTTAGAATTTTCTTCGTATTTCGGTAAATTTCAAAGGGTTCTTGCTAAATTTGATTCATTTTTCGAGTAAAATTATTTGATTAGTGCAAAACCTTGATTTTGTAGTTGACTGCAGTCAAATTTGTTTAAAAAGAATTGTTCTTTCTGAAACCTGTAATTTTTCTAATTACCAAAAATAGAGTAGTAATTATTATAACGTTAGCTGGAAAGAAGTGTACAAATGTGTGCATGTGTGTGTTTATGTATGATATCTGCATGCATGTATGTATGCATGGCTTGTGCATGTCTTAGATGTCTAAACCTTTGTATACAATATAAACAGAGAGTTTATATATTGCATATCTCCTCAATTTCTGTTTTCAAACCGTTCAACTCTTTCATTTTCCCTCTCTCTGTGTTTCTATTTTTTGTCTGTTCAAGAACAAGAGCCCATATCTTCTTCCTCAATTGCTACTGTTTCAGGTAAATAACTCCAAGCTCTCTCTTTTATCATTCTTTTCTTGAGAAACTATTTACTAGTAGTAAAAGTAGCTTGAATTGGGTCTTTGGGTTTTTAATGAATTGAATTATAAGGTGATGATTGCTGGAGTTTTTAGTCTCCGTTCTTGAAAATGTAATCAAATGGTTGTTTTTTTTTAATCAAGAATCGATGGAGGATATGGGGTTGTCCTTGGAACTGGAACTCATTTTTTCGAACTATTCTGTCTTTGTCTGTTTAAGAACAAGAAACCCAATTCGAAGAAGCCATATCTTCTTCCTCATTGCTACTGTTTCAGGTAAAGAACTCAAATCTCTTGTTGAACAATTGGGTTTTTTAAGGAATTGTGTCATGAGGAGAGGATAACTGGAGCTTTTTTACTTTTGTTCTTAAAATTTTGTTGTAAATTGTGACATGGGTTCTTCTCCAAAACTGATTTCATAACTGGGTTTAATCTGATCTTTATCATTTATGCAGGAAAGTACCATTTGGCTCATTTTTCCTGAGGTGCATTGGTTTCTTTTCAAGAATCAATGGAGATTCTCGGGGGTCAAAATCTTCTCGATCCTCCTCACTGTCACAATTCCATTCGACAAATGGCTGCCATGAATCGGTTTCTCGAAAGAATTCGGTCATCTTAGGGAAGGGTTTTGAGCTGTGAGGTTTGTGTCAAGGAGAAGATGGATAAACCACCAAAAGAGAGGGAGCAAGAACTCTTGGATGAGAAGTTTCTTTGTGTTTGTTTGGATTGTGAGCAAATCTTTTGCGGAGACCATAATTATGGGCTTAATTGTCATATGTATTGGCATGCAAAAATCACTGGTCAGCAGTTGGCAGTTCCTATTAGGGCACGGTGCTCTGTATGTGAGTCTCTTCTGCCGATTAGAACAAAGGAGGAGGAAGGAAACAAGAAGGTAGAATTACATAAGGATATCAAGGAAGAAGCAAATGTCGTTGAGGAAGAAGAATCCATGGAGGAGGGGAACGAGAATGTAGAATTACCAAAGGGCATCAAGGAGGAAATGATGCTCGTTGAGAAAGAAGAGTTCTCAGACTTGCCTTCTACAAAAGTTGTCAGAAGGATGAAAAACTTTGGGAGTACTTGCTACTATAACTCAGTCCTGCAGAACCTTCTGTCTATGAAGCGATTGCGGCTCTATTTTCCGAAATCAGGTCTCAACCCGGATCATCCTATCACCAGCGATTTATGGAACCTCTTTCTTGCCACATCATATGGAGATGCTGATATAGAATCATCTCATAAGAGTCTCTTTGATTCCATTTGTTCAATTAAACAAAAATACAAGGAAAATCAACAGCAAGACTGCCATGAATTTCTCGGACACCTTCACGAAGTGCTCATGCTAGAAAATAATAGTCTTATACCTGATGTTTTTGAAGGCATCTTCGCTGTTACTTTATCTTGTTGTCAATGTGGGCATACTAATACATCGCATGAGAAATTTTATGATCTTTCTCTGTCGCTTACTTTAGAGGAACGTTCAGCTGTAAAAGATGAAAGTTTTACATGGAAGTATAATGTGCTTCCCGCAAGAGAAAATTATGATGGTCGGAACAGTGGATCTTCTGCAGTTAAAGCAGATAATGCAGAGATTTGTAGTATTTCAGACTCATCAGATAGGTGTTCTTGGACATTGACAGGTTATATTGGTTACTGGCTTGATGAACAACAGAGTGTCATTGTGGATTTGGACAAAGAAGAAGAAAAGGAGGAAGAAGGAGAAGTACCAGCAGCAGCAAAGGTTGGCAAAGAAGACTCAATCAAAGATAAAGATGCAAAGCTAGACAAAGAAGACTCAATTGATGCAAAGGAAAACAAGAAGAAGAAGATGAAGACAGAGAACCTAAAGAAAGAAGAAAAGGAAGAACCGATAAAAGATGCAAAGGAGAAGGAAGAAAAGGAAGAGGAAAAAGAAGAGAAGAAAGAAGAAACGAAGAACGAAGGTCCGTCAGATTGTTGTGGATGGCATCCTTGTAACTGCAATATTGATTCAAGTGAAGTTCCAAAGCTACCTGAAACTGAGCGCATTTTGTTGACTGACAAAGAAGACCAGATTAAAGACAAAGGTATTAAAACACCAGAAAACTTTCCTGAATCGAGTATGAAGGGTAGCAATCTGAATCTTGCTGGCGAGTCCCTGTGGCCTTCTTATTCTGATGTATCAAGTTCTCTTCCTGGGTCTGTGCTGGTGTTTGACTATGATGCATCATCAAGTAGTGATAGCTGCGCATCATCAAGTAGTGATAGCTGGTCCCCAGAATTAACTGATTTTGATTTATGGAGTTGTGGAATTCTAAACAAACATCCTCCTACTGTGAGCAAAAGATGCAGCTCTTTTGTGAGTTCTATGAGTAACAACAGTCCTTTATCAATCGAGATGTGCTTGGACTTGTTCACAGCTTCAGGACGTATTTCACGTGAATGTGACCATTGCCCATATCATCTGAAGGATACAAACTCAGGACCCCAAAATGTCAAAGCAATCAAAACTGACCGTATCTACAGGGCGCCGCCTATCTTGACGATCCACTTGAAACGATTCGAACAGGATGCACGTGGCATCACTAAGAAAATAGATAGCCATGTCAGCTTTCAAGAAGTGCTTGATCTCACACCATACATGGATCATAGGTACTATTCTCAAACTTCATGTTATTTCTCCGAACTTTAATCTTTGATTCTAATAGGACTGTTTTATTTATTTCCCATTGCCTGTATTTTGATGACTTAAATCACAAAAATATTACGAGTTGGAATATGTTTTTTGTCTCTGTTTCTTATGCTTCATTATGTAATTATGATAAAAATCCTAAATAATCCTATGAAGAGAATGTACGGCGCCTCATTTAGCTATAGTGCTGCATTTTTTTTATCCAAGTGTTAATGTGCAAGTCTAGGGATTTCCCTTTGAGGCTCATTTTGAGATCTAAAGCATGTTCGTAGCAGAAAAATTAAATGTGATATGCACGGTGGACTATGCATTTATATCTATTCTGACCTTTGGGGTCCTTTTTGTACTTAAGCTTATTATGACTAAGAAATTTTTGCTTTATCTTGTTCCTATGGGTGGTTCATTATATCAAAGTTGTTAGCTTATGATGAATATTGATTGCTTAGTATGTTTGGCGAAAGCTATATGTCATTGACAATAATTGATGGCTGTTTACATCCACATTCAACAAGTAAATTACCTGTGAAACCTTTGTTTCATGTATTGGATGGTCAAGCAATGGTCGGCGAATGATCCTGTGGTGACACCAAACAGCGGGGCTAATTATTATAATGATCCTTTGCACTGTGTATGAATTTGATTTAATTTGGCTCATTGACATTACTATCTTCATAGTCCACTTCTATATAATGATCTCTCTCAGTGGACTCTATACTTGGTCACCAGTTACTAAGACTTGTTTTGCATTACAGTTTTGGGCTAATTGCGTATAGACGCCTTGCAATATCACCCAATTGTGGGATAGAATCCCTCCAGTTCTATTACTGCAGGTCAAAACCCTGAGAATTTTTTTTGATTATTATAATGATCCTTTGCACTGTGTATGAATTTGATTTAATTTGGCTCATAGACGGTGATGAGCTCTGAAACCTGCATGCTGCACTTGACTATTGTTGAATTAAAAATTTTGCTGGTCAACAACTTCAAAAATTGTGATCTTAAATTCACCATTATTAAATAATGCGCAGTTCTGGAAAGAGAAAGGAGACCCTCTATCGTCTGCTAGGTGTTGTGGTGCACAAAGGAAGAAGCATGGATACTGGTCACTATATTGCATATGTGAAAGGAGCGCAAGGCGAGGGTTGCGGCGCAGTCGTCGTTGAAGGAGAAGAAGGAGGTGGTGATCCTCTCTGGTTCAAGGCCGACGATAATGTTGTGAAAAGGGTCTCTCTGGAGGAAGTACTCAGGAGTAAGGCGTATCTTTTGTTCTACGAAACTATGTGATCACCTAAAAGACAACGATATTCTGTGAAATTCTGATAGCAAGGGAGATTTTATTGGATCTTGCACTTGTATGAGAACGAGTTCTTTTCGAACCAACATAATGGTGGTTAGTACGGAACCTCATTCTATTTTGCACTTATATGGAAATCTTATGGCTTTTTCTTGAGATGCACATTCTCGTTTTTATTTTTTGGTCTCCAAATGGCTGCTACCTTTTGTGTGTGGATGAATTGAAACTGACTGTCAAGTACGAATTATGAAATCTCAGCGACTAAACTATATATTGTGTTTTGTAATTTAGATGACCCTTTAGAATACCGAATACCTCGTTATTCGTCGAAAATGTTGATAGTAAGGGAGATCAGTTACATTTTAACAAAACAAAGTGAAGAATACAATGCAGAAAGAAAGAAAGGGGGGGGG
>NC_033795.1:6768635-6769553 GCF_001876935.1 Asparagus officinalis | reverse complement strand
AAACTAAAGGCTAGATTGTGGCAAAATGACAAGAAAAAAAAAACTCTAAGTTGAACAGATAATGATCCCTGTCCCTTAGAGCATCTCCAACAGCTTCACTAATTTCTTTAAAATGGGGAAACAAAATGCCAAACTCAATAAAATATTAGATATATATTTTTTCTTCTTTGGAGAACGTGGGATGTTTATGGTAATGTTACTTTCAAGAATTTGGAGAAGGAAGATTTTTTGCAGAATGCTGCAGATTTGGGGAATTATCCTCTTTTTTTCTTCTTCACCCTCATTTTAGGGAATGAGATGAAGAAACTGTTGGATCTAAAAATAACTCTATATTCTCCAAAATTGAGTATTTTAAGAATATGTGAAAGCTGTTGGAGATACTCTTAGACTAAAGCTCAATAACTATTCCATCTCAAACTTAGAGTCCTCCTTTTGCCTCGCAAAAAATGAAAGGCACAACAGTACCATCATCATATGGAAGTTTAACTAACGTTGATGTCTTGTAACTCTTGTGTAATACTCTTCAATGTATGGACTTGTCTTTGAGGTATAATATGTTCGTGGACAAAATTATATTAAATACCTTAACACAAAAGTTTGTAATTAAGGTATTATGAAATTTGGCCAATATTCTTCAGAAAGAAAACAATCACTTTAATTTTTCACTTTTCATGATAATCAAAAAAGATTTAAGTCAACAGACACTAAAGTCACCTATATAACCTATCATCTTAATTATTAAATTTTGTTACATTCTGTCATTCAAGTAAGATTTATATGAATAAAAAGTAACAAGGAAGTTAATTATTTATCTTTAAACATGATCTACTTGTTAATCTTCCCTGCGGTATTTGTAGCTTACCCTGTTCCAACAAAAGCAGGAAACAGCTTCACGCTCAACCAGAATCACCCCACGTG
>NC_033795.1:6744952-6768625 GCF_001876935.1 Asparagus officinalis | reverse complement strand
TCTATTTAAGAGCTAACATCGAGCTCTCAAAAACCCTAGATCCTTCAATGGAGGCGATGAGGGAGACCTCTGGATCCCGATCCAAATCTCTCAACCTCGCCCTCTTCATTACTAGGGTTTTGTTTCCTCCAATAGAAACCCTAGAAAAGATCTCGGAAGGATCAGAGATTTAAATGTCATCTCAGAAAGCTAGGGCCTGCATTCAATCAGCTCTCTGCTCGCTATGATGCCTACATTTTTGCTCGTTTTTTAAAACTCTTTTTGATTTTCTTTTAGGGAAGATTTCTCCTTTTAAGTATTTAGGGAAAATTTTGCTCATTTGGTACATCTGTGCTTGGTTTATAGAAGAAAAAAAATCAACTAGGTTATTCCGTGCTAGGAGCGCTGTAAAAATTTAGAATTTTTCTGATATTCTTTTGTGTTTAAATTCATTTAAAATGGGAGAAATTATTATTATGTTCTCCAAAACTGAAAAATAAATCTAAACCCCTTTAGTAAGCGGGGAAATATCTCGAAGTCATTTTATCTATTATTAAATTTTAAATTAAATTGTGATAGATGTATGACTATGGGCATGACTAAAACCTTAATAAGATGAAATATAATTAACGGTTTGGGTACTTTTATTAATTCCTTTTTAAACACTTGTACCCATTCATTTTCCCTCTCTGGTTTTCAGTATTTTTTTCCTGTCTGTTCAATAGCAAGAACTGATACCCTCTTCCTAAATGCTACTGGTTTTAGGTAAATTCTTGGATATACTCTTATTTTCTTTTAATTTTATAGGAAACTGCTATGTGGGTTTACTCAAAAATATAATATCCTAAGTGGTTTTTCTCAAAGCTTTCTCCTATCTCTTACAATTTCATCACATTCTTTCTAATTCCAGGTAAAGAAGTAATCTTTTTTCTTCTTTCTCCCAAATTAATATGTCTTGTTTGATTAAGATCTCTTGTTCTTGAAATTTTATTTTAAATTTTCTTCAAATTTTATTGATTGAAATGTTCTGTTTCTCTCTCTCTGTTCAATAAAAAGAACTGTTACCCTCTTCCTCATTGCTACTGGTTTCAGGTAAATTCTAGGATGGAATCTTATTTTCTTTAAATTTTGTGGGAAAATGCTATGTGGGTTTACTCAAAAATATAATATCCTATGTGGGTTTTCTCTAATCTTTCTCCAATCTCTTACAATTTCTTCACATTCTGTCTAATTCCAGGTAAAGAAATAATCTTTTTTCTTCTTTCTCCCAAAATTAAATGTCTTATATGATTAAAATGTTATGTTCTTCAAATTTTATTGTAAATTGACACCTTGATTCTCTCCAAACTTTGATATCTTAACTGGGTTTTTTTTAAATATTCTTGTTTGTGCAGAAAATTTAGTCTCAGCCTAATTTTTCCTAAATTTCAATGCATTCTTGATCAAGAACCTGTGGTGTCTTTTGTTGATTAAGGTAACATGGCTTAAAATTTTATAATAAATTGATACTGTTATTCTTCCCCAAACTTTATTATCTTTTTTTGATAGCTCCAAACTTTAATCTCTTAACTGGGTTTTCTTTGATCTTTCTCATTTGTGCAGAAAATCTCGATCAAGAACCTATGGAAAATGTCAAGGATCAAAACTCTTCCAAACCTTCCCACCGTCATTATGTTAAAAATTGCCCGCTTAGGGAAACAGTTGAAGGTCTCTGGTCTTCTGCAGGCGGGGTGTTAAACTGTGAAGAATGTCAAAAGCAAAATACTCCAAGTGGAAACTATCTTATTGCTTGCTTGAATTGCCACAGAATCCTCTGCAAATTTGACAGTGGTTCTGGGTTTATTGGTCATATCAAGGACCATGAAATTTATTGCGATGCAATAAAAGATTCTTGGTTGGGTACTGTCCTGGTTGGTAAATGGTGTTATGCCTGTACTTCTTTTCAACCAAGCGAGAAAGTGGAGAATAAGGAATGATGGACATGGAGCAAGAAGATAAAGAGGAGGTAGAGTTAGAAAAGGATATCAACAGCAAAGTGATGGCCATGAAGCAAGAAGACTTCATAATTTCGTCTTTTGAGAATATGGCAGGGCATAGAGTTAGACGAATGAAGAACCTTGGGAATACCTGTTACTTTAACTCAGTCTTGCAAAATCTTCTGTCCATTGATCGGTTAAGGGTCAGTTTGCAAATCTGTTCTCCAAAGTTGGACTGTGCAGATCGCCCTATTACCAGGAATTTGTGGAGTCTTTTCCTCAATGCTGATACTACTAATGATGCTTTTGATCAATTATATCTTACAAGTCTCTTAGATTCTATACGTTCAATAGCACCAGAGTTCCGTGGCAACCAACAGCAGGACAGTCACGAATTTCTCAGGCGTTTCCTTAATGGTCTCCAGGAAGAAGAAAATGGTTGGGTGAAGGATATTTTTGAAGGCAGTCTTTCTAGTACTGTAACATGTGATCATTGTGGGCATATTTCGAGAAAAATTGAACCATTTCTTGATCTTTCTCTGTCTCTTCCTTCAACTGAAAGTGATGGAGTTGTTAGATCCAAGGAACATGTTTTTCCTGCAAGAGAAGTGGGAGACCAGGACGACCAAATTACTTCAGGATTTTTTGAATATAGAAATACTGGTCCAAGGTCCTTTATATTGCGGAAACGTAAAACATGCAGTGTCTTAGCAATGGATAACATGGACCTGAATGTGCATGATGGAGATGCAAATAAAGGATATAATGAATATCAAAAAGATATTTGTGGAAAACGCCCTTCTGAATTCAATCGAGATTCAGGGGAAGGTGTTGAATTAGTTGAAAGTCATCAGAAAAAAGTAGAAGATCTAGGAGAAGTAGAAGACCCAGAAGAAGGAGATGACCCGGAAGAGGAAGTAGAAGACCCAGAAGATTGCTGTGGACATCATCCTTGTATATGCAATAAGCATATTGCTGCTGCATTGCCTGAATGCCGACAGAATGACCAAATAAAAGAAAAAGATGAAGATCCAGAAACAGAAGAGGAAGAAGACGCAGAAGATTGCTGTGGGCATTATCCTTGTATATGCAATAAGGATTCAGGTGAAACTGCTGCATTGCCTGAAAGCCAGCGAACAGGCCAAATAAAAGAAGACCCAGAAGATTGCTGTGGGAATCATCCTTGTATATGCAAAAAAGACTTAGGCGAAATTGCTGCAGCACCAGAAAAAGACAAAGATCCAGACGCAGAAGAGGAAGAAGACCCCGAAAATTGTTGTGGGCATCATCCTTGTACATGCAATAAAGACTCAGGTAAAATTGCTGCAGTAACAGAAAAAGATGAAGATCCAGACATAGAAGAGGAAGAAGACCCAGAAGATTGTTGTGGGCATCATCCTTGTATATGCAATAAAGACTCAGGTGAAATTGCTACAGCACCAGAAAACCTGCAGAAAGACCAAATAAAAGAAGAAAAAGACGAAGATATGGAAGCAGAAGAGGAAGAAGACCCAGAAGATTGCTGTGGACATCATCCTTGTATATGCAATAAGGATTCAGTTGAAATTGCTGCATTGCCTGAAGGCCAGCAGAAAGACCAAACAAAAGAAGACAAAGAGGAAGCTGACCCAGAAGAGCCAAATGGTTGCTGCGAAAAGCAAGTATTGGTGAGTAACGAAGAAGACCTGCAAGAGAACCAAGGGAACTTAACAGTAGAAGAGTTTACTTTTGCTTTTGAAGAAGCATGGAAAAATGACAATCTGGATTTTTATAGAGCAGTGCTCTCTGGTCCTGAGGTATCAAATGTGCAGGATGAAGGCGAATCTCTTATTAGAAAGAGAAGATGCAAAGACCTAGAGCCTATCCTTGATTTTACAGATGGAATGCAGAGTGCTGACACAAATGGTAACAATTTAACAATTGAGAGGTGCTTGGAATTGTTCACAGAACCAGAGCCTGTTGAATATACATGCGAGCATTGTCCCAATCGTTTTCAACCCCCATATGAAGGACGAGGTAAAAGAAAAGGAAAGGGAAAAGGAAAATTAAAACCAGAAACATCTGATTCAAACAGGAGACTCGAGATGGGGGGCAAGAGAACGTTACTTCTCGCAAGGATTCCACCTATCCTAACGATTCACTTGAAAAGATTCAAACAAGATGCACATGGCACCATCTTGAAAATAGATAACCACATTAAATTCAAAGAAATGCTTGATCTTACACCATATGTGGATCCTAGGTACTATTCTGAAGCCTTTGGTGATTGATTTATCTATTACTCAACGGTGATGCTCATAGAACAGTTTGGTGCATTCATTTTTGCCTTTGGTCATCAATATACAAGTTATTCATGAACCTAGATGTTTTAATTTTTATCATGTTATCTAGCAACATGGTACAATCTTTGTCAGGGATTGTCATGTCCATTCTATAACTAGACCATTAATTCTGAGACAAGAAGCAGAAACACTTGATATTGCTGTAGCGCGCTCGCATTTTCTATTCAAGGATTCATGAGAAACATTGGAATTTGTTCTCTAAAATTCAATTTTTACGCTTGTAAGCATCAGAAAATTTGAATGTAATGCAAAAGAGAGATACTTTGCACTTTTTTGTTGTTTAATTTGGGAGAATCACCCTTTCTTAGAAAATTATTATAGGATAATGTTAGTGTATCATCTATATGATATATTAAAATAATGAGTACGAGGTGACAACTAGTTTGTTAAATGGGGTTACCTAGACGTAGGCATGTGGTGAGGCCCATCCTGCTAGTCATGTCGCACGTATGTCTATATGTATGTGTGTATATAGTGTTCTAGTTTTTCGAGTAATAACATCCACATGATACATGGTTTAATGCCAGTAAATAATTATTTGATACGAGTCACCTGACGAGCACCCTTGATCGCGGAATTATCAAGAGTGAGTTGTGAAGAAGACAATAGAAAACACAAAGAATTGAGTTGGGCGAAGGAAAATATCTTCTCTAGATTATGAGAAATAATAAATTACAAATCTCTCCCTCATAATCTCTCTAGATCAAAGAACAAACTCTCTGATTTCGTTTCTGATTACAATCTGGTTCTTCTTTAGATCAAAACTGATCTCTCTTAGACCTTATCTCCTTAGATCTACATCTCTAACAATCACCTCCGTTTAGAAACCCTAAACAATCTCTATTTATAGAGTTTACAACGTGGATGGCAAATCTGTAAATAAACAAGTTCAATCAAATCAGGAAACTGTGTCAATCAAGAGTCCTAAAACGCCCAGGAACCCGACGCGATTGACCACAACATATAGCGTGACATGCTGCGGTCGACCGGACAGAGTCCAGTCTCAAACCCTGCACTGTGCAAGTTGGCGGTCGACCATGCATGTTGCCGCGGTCGACTGGTCAGAGTTCTGCCAGTTTTTTCTGTTCTCTGCGTTTCGCTCCTTCTAACTTCTTTCGTCGCCTTCTATGGCTCCATCCACACTCCTATTCCCAAGATATCATGAGAATCGTCTATCCTCAAGCTCCCATGAGGATCACTAAGCTCCCGAAGCAGAGAAGAAGATACACCCGTATCATTATTAGAAAAAATGTCAAGAATGTACCTCAAGAGTTTGTGTTTTTCTATGAATATTGAACATTTTTTACGTTTTTACATGGTATGGTGTTGGTGTTATAAGCAAGATTTTCGCACTTGAGTGTCCATCCATATATAGGGTGACTGTTATCTTTATAACCTAGTAAGTAAGAATATCCATTATTAGTAAGTTTCATCTGTTGCTTACTTTCTAGTAACTCTTCTGGCTTAGACAACTAGAAACATAATTGTTTATTGTGTTCCGTAAAATCACGATGTTAGGGGATGTCTGTACAAATAACATCAGATTACCAGGAGAAAAATCTTTATGGTTTTGATGGTTATACTGTCCTTTTGCCTACGCGGTTTAGATTTTATTTGGTTCACTGGCCATGATAATACCTTTAATCTTATTAAATTGCCTTCTAGTTTCATGGCTAGGGTTACGCTTCAAAGTCTTGAAAGGGTAGCTGCTATATCGATCAGTCGGTTGCAGGCTGTCTGTCACCGTTTAATTAAAATTTTTGTACACTACATTTGCACTTGGTCACCATCTTCCATTTCAGTAATTGAATCGAAATTCGGTATACATTGCTTATGTGTATATTGCCATTTCAGAAAGGGCAAGGGTAGATGATGGTAGTGATGAATCTCGATGCTACACCCCGAAACTTGCATGCTATCTTTACTATTATCTATTTATGGCGTAGCTTTCTATTTTATTACACGCGACCTTTACCATTGTTTGACTATGATTTAGTTTTTTCTTTGAATTACAAATTTATGCTGAAACCTGCAACACCTTTCGTCGCCAGTTCGAAATCCTGTAACACGTCCTTTATCTTTGAAATGTCATCTCTTGCTCTTAATCGAACTTAAAAGGTGGAAGGAGTTTGTGCATATATTACATTATTTTTTGTGAAATATACTTCGATTCTGAACCATTTTTGTTGCTGCAATATTCAGTTATAAGGATAAAGAGTTAAGGTATCGTCTGATTGGTGTTGTGGAGCATTTGGGAACATTTTCAGCTGGTCATTATGTTGCATATGTAAAGGGAGTGCTAAGAGAAGGCAATTGCCCTGTCTGGTTGAAGGCTAACGACAATAGTCCAGTTCGTGAGGTTTTACCGAAGGAAGTCCTCAAAAGCATGGCCTACATTTTATTTTTTGAAACAATGCAAGATTAAGGAATAAGGTACGTACATTTACATAACCGACTAGTCTTTTGGGATATGATGTGAATATTATAGATGTAGGTTTATGATGTATGCTTGTTGGTGGTTATATGACCAAAATAGAACAGTTTTGTGAAATTTTGATTGTAAATATTTGCATGTTGGCTTTATTAGCAAAATAGAACAGCTCTATGAAGTTTTAGTAGGAAATATATGCATTTTGGGGACATGACAAAGTGGAATTTTTCTGGGAAATTTGATAGTATGGATGATTAATTTATTGGGATTTTCACGGCTAATATTTGCAGTGAAGTTAGGGATCCTTTTGGTTTGTTGATCTAATGCTATTAATCTTCACCTGAAAGCTTTCATAGAGGACCATAACCAATGCTGCCAGCTGTTTGAATATTATCTTCTTCAACACCCCCCCCCCCCCCCCCCCCCCCTCCCTCCTCCTTCCTTAATATTTCTTCTATGAACTGCCTACTGTATTCTTGAGGTGTTACCCTTTGTGTGAAGAGATAACTAATATGTGTTTATAGTTACAGAAGTACACTATAAAGTTTTAGCATACACAATTTGAGTTTCTAAAGTAGATACATTAAATATCCCCCATACGAGAGTATAATCCTGAATACACTCTGGATCATTATTGCTGTAGGGCTATACCCGTGCTAGAATTAATATTCATATCACCACTCCCGTGCTCAGAACTTGAGATTGGTCGTCATCTTCATCTTCATCATCTGTATTTTTTAGGATAAATGGCTGTTACCGCTCCAGTTGAAAGCTTTATGAAACTGCGTTTAACGTAACTATAAGAGTTTAACAATATCTAACCTGATCGTATATCCTTCTCAACTTTTCCTTTTCCTTCATTACCGATCTGTTTCCATATCACAATGCATATGAGTCTCCACCAGTAAATATGGAATATAAGCAGTGTGATGAGCAGCGTGCTGCCAGTATAATACATGCTCATAGGGAAGTCGTCCACAACCAGCCGCGAGTCATAACTGAAATGTCGTCGTCACAATCGTCAACTCTTTATATGTCAACTCTTTATATGTGCAATTAATGAAACCGAGAGATGGTTATATGATCGACAATGCTTACAAACCTGAAGGCTTTTATTATCCAGAAGGGAAAGACAATTAGCCGTAATATTAGCCATGAAATGGCGAAAAGCCCGAAACAGATGAGGGCTCCTGTTTCCATTTCCAGGTACTTGAAGATCTTTGCTGCCTCCAAGAACACATCACTTGTGTCATGCAAAGCTAGAGTGATGGTTCCGAGCCTAAGTAATCTGCAGAGCAAAATTCCATGGCGATGCTAGATAGGTTATCGGATCAAAACTCTAATACCATGTAACTGTTTAGATGCATCTACAGTAGCATAGGGAGTAATTAGGCAGTATTGTCCTTAAAATTTTTATGAGCAGCTAAAATCCCTGATGGGCTGCTCTTTCTTATCTATAGGGCTGTCCAAACGGGCCGGGAAAGCAACCATGCCTGGATCCGGACCAGGACCGGGTCGGATCGCTAACAAGGGAGAGTTACTATAGATTTATGACTGATATTATACGCCTTCACCACATACAACTAAACCTCATTCCATGTGTTTGCGGTTCATTTATAGTTTTATATATGTTGTATGCATCATTTTCTGGCTGCAGTTGATGAGCTAGTTAACTTGTTTCTTTTCTTTTGACGATATGTGAATAATCTTACCAAGTGTCTTCATTTGAAGTCCCAAGGCAGTGCACTAAGAGCATCTCCAACAGCTTCCCAATCTTCTTAAAATACTCAATTTTGAGGAATATATAGAGCTATTTTTAGGTCCAACAGTTTTTCCATCTCATTCCCTAAAATAGGGATGGAGAAGAAAAAAAAGAGTGTCTTTCCTCAAATCTGCAGCATTCTGCAAAAATTCTTCCTTTTCTAAATTCTTGAAAGTAACATTATCATAAATATCTTACATTCTTCAAAGAAAAAATATATATCTAATACTTTTTTGAGTTTTATATTGTTATAATAAAATATTAACCATTTATTTTCTTAATTATTATTGAGTATGTAGGATGTTTTATAGTTGTAATAAATGTCTAAATCCCTAAAATGGAGAAACTGTTGGATTTGGAGCAAATTTTTTTTAGAGAATTTGACATTTTGCTTTCCTATTTTAGAGAAATTATGGTGAAGCTGTTGGAGATGCTCTTAAGACTTTTAAGTGTTTATGACCGTCTGTGGTCATTTCCTGGCCGGGCCGGGTGTCACTCGAGTTGTCTGGGTCCGGGCCGGCTTGGAATCCGGATGGGTCCAGGTCAGAATTGGGCCTGGTCATAGTTAACGGGCCTTTTGGACAGTCTTAGTCTCTATAATTGTACTGTCTTTTAGTATTAGGGGGTGTATGTTCATGACTTGTAGGCCGTTTGGGTTGCTGGAAAAATAAATCATAGCAAATGTTGCACGCAACATCTTGCAGGAAATCAACTCAATTGGAATTCTACAATTTTATTATGGAAAATGTGTTTCCAATGTAAATTCAAAATTTAAAAAAAAAGAAATAGAAAAATAGCATGTGCAATGCTACGTGATTTCATCATATAAGGATATTCAGGTTTTAGATTGTTTTCCTATTCGGAATAGGGATTTATTTTTTTTTATTTTACATTTTATTTTTTTGATAGGTGGAATTATTTTTCCCTTTCTTGGATATGCAACTTTTGCTTCCACCATATTGGCTGCAACATTTGCCGCAAATTTGTCTTCAAATTGTAAGTTTATAAGTCTTCGCTAATTATTATGTTGTAAAAAAAAAATGGCAATTCAATCTTGACATGTTTCATAACTTGCCACCATTGAGCTTTAGGTCTGCCAGCAGTAAATCAAAAGCACTAGTCATGCAATATAAGATCATGCAATTGAAAAGAATAATGAGGTTCAATGATAACTTCGCTGAATTGTGAAGTAGTAACAGGAAAGAGAGATCAAATTTGACATTGAAAGATCTGGGTTTTGAGTTTCTTGGTATTTAAGAATTTCTATTAAAATATTGTACAATATTAAAAGCAAGAATATAAGCAAAAGGGGCGTAGCCAGAGCTTGCTTGCCATGAGCAGCTGCCCAGAGCAAGAAACTCCGCCTCCCCCACGACCTCTTCCTCCTCCCCTCGCTCCCCCCCCCCCCCCGCCACTTCACCTCCCTCTCCCGCAGATCCAACCTCATCTCCCTCCTCTTCCAGGACCTCCATCTCAACAATCCCCAACCCTCCTCCCTCTCACGCGCTTCCCTCTCGTACACCACCTTTATTTTTTACCCAGGGCAAAAAATATTCTTGACTATGCCACTGATAAGCAAAGCATTTACTAGACTTGCAGAAGAATTACCTGATGTGAAAAGTTAATTCCATCGAAACTGAAGTAATTATGTGATGAGACATCATAATGGGAAAATCCTTTCTTCGAGTTTCCCACTTGACAAGAGCGACAATGCTATACAGGTAAAATCCATATTGGCACGTGAAGAAAATCTCCAATGAAGAGCTAATCAAAGTTAAAATTATCAATAAATAATCTGCTCATGTTGCCGGCTAAATTTTAAAAAAAAGAATTGAAAGAACTACTCACTCTATTTCTCCACCTGCCCATTCTCTGAAGTACTCTTTTGTATTTAGCCACCAATAATCTTGTAGCATGATTAAAGCAACCCAAAGTTGCATGCTCACATAATATGTCAGCTTCCACATTGACTCTGAACATTTCACAATCTTTGATCGCCGAGCGTCATCATTGATCATATTCATACTACCTCCACATCTCAATAACAACACACCGGCCAAGGGCTGAAGAAAACACGCACCAATAAGCAATTCGTATAAGTATACATTTCTCATCCTTTCTAAAGGTGCAAAAAATTTACATCTCATCTTCAGTTATAGCAGTCATAGTCAGCTTGCAACTGATTTTGCTAAATGAGCCATCAAGATATATCCATTCACGAAATGTGATCGGTAGGAATAAATTTTAGGAGGCAGCTCATTAAGCAAAATGAGCTGACAAATCTTAGTAACTTTTTTTTCCATATAGAGGTTACGTGATACAAATCGTCATCTTATTTTGCAAAACGGACTACCAGAAGTTAGAAGCGAGCGACGACGACCTCCTGCTCCTTCTGCATAATGAGCAGGATGGCCCATAATTTTCCATCTCTGATAGATCATTTAGCAAAATAAAATACTACATCATGTACATACATAAGACATATGTACACAAACATACATCATGTATAACTGACCTTGAAGATGAAGGTATCTAAAAGAAGCCTAGCAACGAAGAAGCAGAGGGCAAAGCAGACGGCTAGTAAGAAATGTGACGTCATCTCTAGTAGCATTTCTTTGTTATTCTATTTTGATAGGGTGCTCTATAAATAGTCAAATCAAACGCATATCGAATTCTTAAATAATGACTTTAAGCTAGTTAGCTACTGCTAATTATTAATTTCTCTACGAGTGAGCAAACTGTTCTATCACAATCCGGCCAACTAGAACTTTGATAACTTAAAAAGAGAGACCATTAAATTTATGTCTATATCAGTATTCGTGGTCATTTATACTTGTTCATTGCTCATGAATTTTCAACAGTAGGCTTTAAATAGAATTAATTAATCCTCAGCTCAGTTAGTTCCATGTAGTTTTCATATTGGAACTCGGTTTATAATGACATTGGCACCGAAGACTGCATGATTGCATGTGTCACGTTGCTCATCTAAGTGGGCATGAGAGTTAAAATATATGATAGTAAAGGGTATTATATATATTCTATATATTAAGAAAATCTCTCAAAGAATTCCATTCTCTACAAAGTTGTAAAAAAAAACACAATGGAGATCATTTTTTTTTTGAGCTGAAAAAACAGGGAGAGATTCCATGTTCATAAAATATATAAGTTTACCAAATTGTAATTATACAAACTGAACAAAAGGTGTAGCGAGGAAACATGGGACTAATTGTACGATAGGGAGCGGACCTTGTCGTCACCTATCAGCACAAGAAGCCAATGATTCGTCCCCCACAACAGAAAAAACTACTATATTACAGGGAGACTGTCAAAAGGAAAACTACACGCGGAATATCAACCACTCCAGTATTTCTAAGTGGGCATGTACACAACTCTAAGTTCTGCTCATCTAAGTGGGCATGTGAACCCAACATATAATTTTGACTGTGGTCATCATAATTTTAATACGTTTGATTGATTGATATCATAGTTTTGAGAGCTATACATATTATTTATATATAGGCCTTGAATCCAAATTCTGGACTATGCAGGAGTACTCAGCTGATTGTGATTAGAACCAGAACTTTGATTTCAATCAAACTTCTGAAATTACTTGTACAACATTAGATATTACACTCTGCACCGTTACTATTTTCTGAAATTACTCGTACAACATTAGATATTACACCCTGTACCTTTTGTATGATTTTGGTGTTAATGAGGAGGGTGTAATATTTTGAATCCATATATTCTGTTAAACTCTTTTAAATGAAATGCGGGGGGTCTCCGACTATTTAAAAAAAAAAAGTAGAGCAAGGTAATCCAGAAAAATTTATTGATTAGAAAAAGGATGCAAAATGTGAAGTAGGGGAGGAAGAAGGAGAAGTATTGTACTGAACTATAAAGTTTTCATGTACACAACTTAATTAGAGTTTCTAAAGTATGATCCACTGAATATCAACCACTCCAGTATTTCTCAGAGCAACTAGAGATTAGTCCTCATTTTCATCATCTGCTTTTTTTTTTGGATAAATGTTAGCATATACAAGTTTCCACCAGTACATATATATATATATGGAATATAAAAGAGTGATCAGCATCGCATTGACAAATATATATAATATGAACTCAAGGGCAGTAGTCCAAATCCATACCTCATGATAAATGAAAATGTCTTCACAATCATTAACTGTTAGGAAAAAAAATGTAAATTTCTTATACTCCCCCGTAAAGTTTGTAATCAAATTCTAAGATAACTCCTTTAAACTTTATAAATGTCACCTAACCCCCTAAACTTTGAGGCTTGTCACAACACCCCTCAAATCTTCGCAATGTTTCCAACATACCCCCTTAAGGACGTAATGGGAGTTCTCTGAAACCTCATCAAAAGTTCGTAGGGATTTTCTGGAAGTATTGTTGACAGTTTGGGTTTTTAATTTTAGATATAATGTTTAAAGTCACAGGGTATATGTTGAAAAAATTGGGGTTTACACAGCTAAGGGGGGTATATGTTGGAAAAAATTGGGGGTTGTACTGTTAGAAGGCTTTTCTTTTAATTGAAAATGTTTGAGGGGGTTTGTGACAAGCCCCAAATTGGTTGTGTACGAGGGGTATATGTGTGTTTTTTTTTATAATAATCATTTATGTAAGGTGCTCATCTCAAAATATATAGGCCGAAGTTTAGGGGGTTATGTGCATGAAATTTACTCAAAAAAAATCATATGATGAAATGAACTGGTATCTATAATGTCAACAATCCAGAGCTTATTTGCTCAAATCTCTATAATATTGATCAACTTTTCATTAAAATCTTAGGGCTAGCTAATTGAGACACCCCCTATACTACAAAGCTAGAACTTGGTCGTTTATCATCGCAGTAGGTTTTTGCTAGCTCTGAAATGTGTCATGATGTCTAAATTAGAATTATCTCTGTTATCAAAGAATAAGAGGGTCTTTGACTCTTTGCTACATATTGAGATATTAAAGGTTTCATACAGGAGATAAACAAGAATGAAACAATAATAGATTTATAAATTTGTTGAAACAATAATAGATTTATAAAACTGTTGAGTAGAACTTTATCAAAACAGTAATAAAATATCAAATTTGATGATATGAGAAATTTGATAAAGCAAGTCACGAGTCAAGTGATTATGTGACGCGACTACATAATTGGTGGGGAAAAGAGTTGACAAAGCAGTATGATAAGAGTAAAAATATATACTCTTGTCTTTTAGTTGTAGCATAACTATACTCTTTTATTATGTTTTTCTTTTCTTCACATTTCAGCGTATAATGTTTCTTTACTAAACATTGTTCTAAATACCACAAGATAATTATAGGGTTTTCGAAATGAATCAAACAACAATAAACCCTAGGAAAAAATAATCTAATACACATGATTAATACAAAAAGGAAATTAACAATAGATGCGGAAGTGTACCTGGATCCATGAATTAATTTGTAAAAAAATTTGCCGAAAGGGGTTGGGATCTTCTAATCTAGATGGCCTCTCCAAAATTCCTCTCTAGATGGTGGTGAAGAGAAATTTGAGAACGTGCCACTAGATTAGGGACCATAACCCATTAAGTAGTTATTGCAATTTCTAATTTAGCCCCTCACCAAATTAGAAATAGTAATCCGGTATCTACACGTTTGGCTCACGACACATTCAATACTTATTGACCCAATTTATCTGATTGATCACTTTACGCGAGTCAACTATAAAGGATAACACTACACACTAATATCACATATGTGCCCACAATTTAGATTTAATCCAACAAACATCACTACTCACTCATTCTATTAACCCATTCTCCGAATTAGTCTCTTGTATTCAGCCACCAAAAATCTTGTGCCATGATCCAAACAACCCAAAGTTGCAGGCTCAAATAATAAGTTAAGCTTCCACATTGGCTCTGAACATTTCTAGGTGTTAGACAGCCAAGCATCATAATCACTCGCATTACTAGTAGCTCCACGCCTCAGCAAACTTGGCTGGAGAAAACATGTTCAAAACTAATTTAATATTAAAAACAATCCATAGAGATATACTCCTTATCCATTTTTCAAAATTATGCGCGATATAAATGCATAAGATTCATATTCATATTGAACATAAGCTGCGACATCATTCCGAAAAATGAGCTATCAATGTATGAGATTCATATTCAAATTGAACATGAGCTGCGACATCATAAAAATAAGCTATCAATAGATAAGAACTTAGAAAAATGAGCTATCAATAGATAAGAACTGTGAAGTGCAATGCGACGAATATGGTAGATCTCACAATTATCGCTCTCTTGATAGCTCATTTAACAAAATGAACTATCACCTCATATCCAAGTTTTTTTTCCAAATTATACATCGTATTCATTTAATAACCAGAGTCAGTGTGCTTTGTGCGTGCTCACACACATGTATGCATGCATACACATATACACACACATAAAAGCAAATGGGGATTGGTGTGTTGTAGATACGAAACATGTTGCACATCAGCTATAATCCAAATATATCGATAATCTTTATTATAGTGGCTTTGGAAGTGAGCGCGCGTTGGGCTACCTATTTATGCTACTTAGGATGTAGATACTATTGGTCCAAATCTAAAAGTTGAAATTTCCAAATTGAAAATCCGTCAATTAGATATGTATTTATGTATAATGCATATATACACAAATACACACCTATGTGTGTGTTAAGAATATCATAAAGTCCCTGTATACTTGACTTTGAAGATGAAGGTGTCTAAAAAGTATTCTAGCCATCATGAAGCATAGAGCCACAAATGTGATGCCTCTAACGCCATAGTTTTTGCCGTCTTAATTTTATTCCCGTAATGTGCAGTATAATTAAATTATGAGAGAGATTGTCAACTACTTATTAATTTCTTTCTAGTAAACAAACAATTAATCTATCTCCATCTGCCCAACGATAAAACTTCATTGTTGAAGCTTTTGATGGAACTTGAGGGTAACTTAAGGCAACCACTAAATAGTTTGTCACAATATTCTTAATCAATTGTAAGTATTCATTGCTCATTAATTTGCTACAGTGGGATTTAAATGGAAATGGTTATCAGTTAACTAGTTCCCTGTTTTTTTATAATGACACTGAATTATATCAAATTGCTTATTTAAGGAGATGAAGGGATTTTAGTTAGATTGGTTCAATGGGAAAAGTATCAAGTGCACCCAGTTTCATGGTATTAAATGTGCACTCAAATGATATCAATTATTGGATTATTAGATTATGAGATTCGTTCATAAAAAGTCCAGATCAAACGGTTAACATTCGGGTCCGCATTTAATGTCATGGACAGTTTCCACCTGATACCTTCTCGATCGTTTGCTAGTTGTCATATGGATTCGAATTGGCTCGCTTTGGGTTTACTTGAATTTCAAAATTAACTTTCATGGTTTGTCACCTATTTTTGTTATATATTGAGTTTGAGCTTAATTTGTATAAGAAAGTTGGTTCAAATTACTTGTTTATGGGTTCATATTGGTTTTCCCTCCAAATAAACTTGATCTACGTTGATTTGAAGGGGACAAAAAATTGATCTGCCTTTTGGATCTATTGTACTATAGGCCACATTCGTGTCCATGCACATGTGCAATTGTACATTTTATATATACTAGTTTTTATGCACGTATTGCACGTGGTTAAATATCAAAATGATTTATTTATTTATTTATTTTATTATTATAAATAAGTCAGATTCATTTTGATTATTAGATTTGCTATAATTTTTATTTAAACATTATAAAAAATCGATCTATAATGGATTTTTGTGTTAAACTGGAATCAATATACTTAACTAGAATATCATAGTTAATTTCCTAAGAAAAAGATATTAATTGATATAATAGTATCTTCAAGCATAATAGTAAACAAAATAAGTTAAATTGATACTACATGACATATTCTAAACTCTACTAATCCCAAGTTATAGTATGGAGTCAATGATGAATAACAATATCATTATTAACTATAGTTCTAGCAATAAAGAAATAACATTTCTTATTGCATTGAATATAGAATTACGCAATACTTTTCAAAATTATAAGCTCAAGATTTATAATAAACAATCTCAAAAGCAAATATATAAAAAAAAGTAATATATGAGATCTCAGTCTACATTATTTGATAGACTTAAAATAATAAAAAGATAAAAACTAAAGATTAATCGTAACTATAGTATAATTTTATGTGATAAAAGCAATCACATAAGCATACAAAAATTGCATGAAAATTCCTTCTAAATTTTTTAAATTTTACTCAAAAATTAAGTTATAATATAAAATGTTGAAAAATATTATAATTTATTCTTTTTGCTTCATATTTTGATTGAGCCAATATCAATCTTTCTCTACCTTTATATTTTTTTCTAGGCAATTCTAGAGTAGCGTCTTCATCATCTACGTTAATTGTGATATCATGTTGAAGTTGAATTTTTTGAAATTAATCTCTTCAAATAATAGAGTCCAACACAAAAATCAACATATTTGTCTTCTGCTCCCCCCTTGAAAACCATAACCCTAATCCATAAAATAATTTTGTACATAATGAAGAACAAAAGATAATGTCAATAGACAAAAAAGTAAAAATAAGGAATTGAATAAAAATCGCTAGATTTGTACATAATAAAGAGCAAAAGATAAGACAAGTCCAGAAATATATTAGAATATGAGTCCAGAAATATATTAGAATATACTTGGATCAATTAAATTATATTATTACTCATAATTGATATGCATAAGAAATAAAACATGTTGACAATCTTAAACTATAAAATAAATTGTATGTGCCCTCTAACATAACCTTTTTAATACAAGCAACCCCCAAGATTAATTTAAAAATCTCTTGTTTTTGTGAAAGAGTTTTGGTGTAAAGAACAAATATTAAATTATCTAATTCGATTAAAGTCGGATCATATAAGTTAACTCCATACATGAAATATTTTAACCAAAACTCATATATAAGTATTATAATTCGCATTGAGATCTAAGAAATGTGTGAGATTCTCTTTGACTTTTATACAAACAATATTTATTTAAATAATAATAGTATAATTAAACTTTATGATTTGAAAAAAAACAACCATACAATATAAATAATTACTTTAAAATATTTTAATCTAATCTAATAAAAAGAAAATAACAAATGCACATACTTGTTGAAGAAGATGAAAATACTATGAAAGTTATTGTAATTTCTTGATCTGAAAAAATAAATCAAACCTATAATATAATTAATTGTTTTAAAATAATCTAATCAAATCTAATAACAAAGACACATACATGTAGAAGGAAATAAAAGTGCTATAGAAATTGTTATAATTTCTTGTCTTATATTTATTGGTGTGTGATGTTGTATGCGAGAGGATAACAACAATGTGTCAGAAAATAAAAAATCATAAGAAAATTATATCAACAACAATTGGAGACAAAATTATACCAAAAAAATTATAATACACCTTATCAAGAGAGTTAAGAATTAATTAGTCAACTCTTCTTCCTAAACATTAAGTTTGATACCAACCAAATATTCGGACAACATGCATTTCTTTAATAATTTTAATAAGTCAGAATATATCCAAAAAGTGCACAAATTGCTACTTTTCATTAGTACTTTCTCTTTATATCTAATACAAGACTAAACCTTAGTAGAGTCATACTATTTGCCACTTAATAGGGAGCTTTGTCTTGGTTCATTTTTGAAATTAATAGGGGTGTCATGAAAATTTGGAAGTATGATGGAGCTTAACTGCATAACTACACTTGTATCATTTATATTTTTTATAAAATTTCTAACCATTTATTTTTTTCCTTTAATCTGACCATTATTTTTTACTATAAAATAATATGCAGATTAAAAATTATGTTTTCTAAAGGCACCAATTAAAAAATATGCAGATTAAAAAAAAAAGCTAACAGCCTAAAACTCAATTAAAAAAATATGTTTTCTAAATACACCAATTAGATTTTAGCACTACTATACCGAGCATAGTCAAAATTTTGTTTGAACTCATCTAATAATGTTTATAATAGTACGTGAATTAAAGTAAAGACGTTTTCTATATTGATCCCCAAGACCACCAGTTTTTGTGTAACACTGGAGTTTTAACATTTCTATATTGAAACTTTGGGTAAAAGTCCACCTCCAATTACTTTCTTCTTTTACCAGCTAGAGTACTCGAAATTGTTTAAATTCTATTTAATAAATAGAGTATATTACTAAAATGTTAACTAATAAATGAGTATCCAAGAAAAAAACAAAGAAGAGATTGCCTGACTTATTGGAGATGATCAACTTGAAAATTGTAGTGCGTCTGGTGATAGTATGAAAACATAAATTTATTAGGGTTTATGTGCAGAAAAGTTACAAATTTTAATGGTTTTCAACTTGGAAGAATGTAGTAGTTAGTCCTATACCACACAATCCAACAAGATAAAAATGTACATGAATGTCTGGATAGAAAGTATTACAAAATTTCTTCTTACAGAGACAATAAATTTCATTTTTTTTAAGCTGCAATAACCATTGCAAAGCAAACAAATTCATTTGTACACATTAATTTCAACTTGCTAATAGAAGTTCATAAACACAATCAAAAGGGTGGAATGGGGACATTACTTGTTCCTTTTGTGGATTGGAACCTGAGACAAGGGAACATCTTTTTTTCTCATGTTTGATTACTAAGCAAATATGGCTTCATTTCATGAATTACAACTTACCTTTCATTTGGCCGAATTCTTTGGAAGAGCTTCTTATCATTTTAGAGAATCAAAAGCATCTCTATGGACTTTTGTGGCGAAATTTTTTTTCATCTGTATGTTGGAGCTTATGGACAGCAAGGAATAAGTATATCTTTGATCATACAAACTTCTCTATTAAGAATATTACAAACTCAGCTATACATTGTCTATATGAATGGATAGGCTTTGGAAGTGGATCTGCAGCTATGAAGTTATCAGCTAAGTTGGAGGGAAAACCAATTGCAAGGAAAACTTGATGTCTTGTAAGAAAAAAGGGTTGGTTTTATTTGTTTTTGTTATATAAACACAGTATGTATTATTCTTTTGTTGTATTGGGTTTTAGAAAATTTAGTTTCTCATTACAATATATATGACTGGCTTTGGTTCTTTCTTATATCTATGTCAACGGTGAATGACGGCAAGGCCCTCTCTTCACCTTCATGGATGTTTGAAAGAAGAAAGTCATATATCACTTGTTTTGAGAAACTACTTTTTCTAATTTCCAATCTTGGATACATCTAGTATCCTCTTTTATGTAATTATTTTGGCACTAATATAATGACAGGGTACATCCCTTGTTTTCTTTCAAAAAAAAAAGTATTTCTTTTAAAATATCATGCCTTATAATAAGAGAGCCTTGACTGAGTATGACTCTGTTGTAGTCTACGCAAAAACAGAAACTAATTAAAAGCATGCATAGCAATAAAAAATAAAAAATAAAAAATAAAAAATAAAAAATAAAAAATACTCTTTGTTAACATTTTTTTTTTGCTTTATTGGTAGGGGTGCCAAACCGTATCCGTATCCGAGGAAATATCCGTAACCGTATCCGTTAGGATACGAATATGGTTACTCAAATCTATTACCGATAATATATGGTTGCGGATATGGTTTTGTAGTGAAATATCTGTATCCGTATTCGAAAAAATCCGAATACATATTGGTAATACTCTTACGATAGTTTCGATTCTTAGATTATGGATTTGTGGTTAATTTTGATGATCAAGATGTCTAATCTTAGCTTTTCAATCATAATGAACATATTAACGAACTCTTTTTGTATCACATGACTATATTTTTCTGAATACTATCTAGTTTTCTCATATCCTTTTTGTATCAACATGCATATCCGTTTATATATCCGCATCTATATTCGTAACCGTATCCGATTTTGGCGGATATGGATATGAATTTTTCTTACCGACGTATATCCATATCCGTATCCGTATCCGAGATGGGTAAGCGGATATGGATATGGTAAGTGCTATATCCGAGCCGTATCCACTCCGTTAACACCCCTATTTATTGGTGGTTTGCTATTCAGGCCTAGCCGGTACAAACCTGTTTGTGAAGTTCTTTTTACATAGCTGTAGTAGGATTATCCTGGAACAACAGTATATGGTTCCGGAAACCTTAACCAATATCAAACCTTTGACCAAATGTTACCGTTTACTTCTAGTTTTCTAAATTATTTCTACTGTTAATGCACAAGAATATATGTAACCTCTATCACTTTAAGACTTTTCATATTTTCTATTGCTCTCTGCTTATATAATCAAGGTCTTTGGACTTTTGAGCTTCTGCAGTATTTAACTAATTCTCTATATCTTTGTTTTTTTTTGGGCTTTTATTTTGGGATTAGATGTATCACCTGGTTCATCATCATTTATCTTCTATATTTCTGCTTCCTTGCCCCCTCAGCTTACTTGCTGAACTCATACTTTATTATTTAACATTATTCTAGCATTTTTATTCATAAGTCCCAATATGCTTCATTCTTCTTCAAAGCCTGGTGATACATCCAACTTGATGACAGAATTTATTCATAAGTCCCAATATGCTTCATTTTTTATTCATAAGTCCCAATATGCTTCATTCTTCTTCAACACTTGTTTACCTCTGCACATGGGCTTGTCTAATTACGTATAGCCTTAGTCAAGATAAGTCTCAGATTTGTTCCTCATCTGATATCGTGAGAATAGGATTCTAAAAACCATGCTAAACACAACTAATCTGATCGTCTGATTGCAGGGATTTCTCTCATACGTAATTGCTGAAGCTTGCTTGTTAGTGTATTCATCAGGAATGAAGTGGATTGTGTTAGAATGGGTTTAATCAAATAAAATATACAATCAAATAATCCCAAATTAAAATAATATCAAATATGGAGATTTACCTTGATAGATGGGAGAATCTGCAACAATCAAATCATTAATCCTCTAAATATTGCATGAAAACCGAAGAAATTTTAAAAAAAAAATATCAATTGCTGTAAAAACTAATTGCAGTGCAAAACAAGTATCACCATTAAATCAAATACACAATATTTCTAAAGAATAATCATAAAAATAAAAAAGTAACATAAATGTTGAAGGAGATGAAGTTATTATGATAATTGTGTGATTTCTTGGTTTATATATAGGCATGAGGTGTTGCATGTGATAGGATAATAGTCATAATTAGAGTTTTCTTCGTGCAAACATTTAAATTTAAAAATTAGAATTTGAATAGGATTGTGTTTCATTGTTTATTTTGAATTTAGAGATGTTTATCAAGGTATGCCTTCGGTTTTCTAGTAATAATGATATTTAATTCTACATTTATCCAATCAACGTATGCCTTCGGTTTAAATATCAACCTGAACATTGAATATTTAAGTAATCATATTTTGATGCAAGTTATAAGGTTAAATATCATTAAACAATCAACGTATGTATGCCTTCGGCTTAAATATGGCGTAACAACAACCATATTAAATATTAAATTGTTTTGTTGCTATAACTTTTAGAATCCTAACTTGCATTTAATTGTTGTTAGCAACAAACATATAACTACCATAACAAACTCTGGCGGACCAAAGTAAAAATTATTAGAATTCGATTATGATTAGGATAGTTATACAATTTAAAAGTTAGAATTTGATTAGGATTAGGATAGTTCAAACTTTATAGGGGTATTTTTGTCTACCAAAAAATTTTCTTAAATTCGTGTTTTTAAAAGGGGTATGATATATATATATATAAAAAATGGGTATGCTTCGATACTAAGTGTACTCATTTTTCTTGGTAATAATGTGACATGATATGAGCCTTTAATCTAATGTTGATTGAAAATGGGTTAGGCTATGAGAAAATTGGTACTAAGCATACCAATATTATATATATATATAATGAGATTAATGGGTATCCTTGTCAATGAGGGGATTTCCCTCATTGACAATGATGTGGCACAATCCCCATGGTGGGAAATCCCCATGTTGCACCATCAGCGATAATCTAAATATATTGACAAATCTTTATTATAGTGGCTTTGGAAGTGAGCGCGCTGTGGGCTACCTGTGTATGCTACTTAGGAGGTAGATACTATCGGTCCAAATCTAAAAGTTGAAATCTCCAAAGTGAAGGGGAATATGTCACCTTACTATCAAGCACAAAAACATGTGTTTAGTATCAAGCACAAAAACTTGTGTTTAAATTAAGTTTTTCAACTTAATTTTTTTGGCCAAAAGTTCAGTATTTTCTTACATTAATTTTTTTAGATTTTTTTACGTGAATGGAACATAAGCTTCACAGTTCACACGGTCAGGCAGATCCAATTATCTATTATAATAGTTGAAGAAAATTTTAGTCCAATTACTTTGTGGGAATAATTAGTTTGATGCAGCTTGTAACTGGTAAGGTAGTTAGGTAGTTAGGATCATTAGAATATGTTAGCATCATTAGAATATGGTTATGGATTCCATTTGCTACCTATGAAAACTTTGAGGTTGTTAGGTTTGAGAAGAAATAGTGTTGTAGAAGGAAATATTGCTGTCAGCTTTCTTTTTCCAGATTTAGCAATTTGATTGTAGAAATTGATAACCGAGTTTACAATTTCTAGCCATCCTATTATATTGATATTTTAATTGTCTATAATGTTTTTTGCATATTATTTGCGGCTCTCGACCTCCCTTTTTGCGACACCCTCCGCCCCGCCCCCCTAATGATCGTTCTATATAGTATCGACTCCTCTAGTTTATTTATCATTATTTATTGTTTATTTTTGCCAATAAAACGAGAAAAAGGATGGTAAGTGAAGAGAGAGCAAATTTTAGTATGACTGGGCCTGGTCACGCGTGAGAGGTTGTGGGCTTCTAGCATATAGGCTTTTAGAGTTACATTAAGCTGTAGTAGATTAATCCAGTGTTTTCCTTAAAATAAATTTGGAAAAATTGCTTCAAGGCCCCAAACTTGAAAAAACAATGTGGCCCAGCCCCCTGTAGTTTGGCCCATGTGGCTAAGCCCTTAAATTTTTAAAAAATTGTAACTGAGCCCTAAAAGCAGTTATGACACCCGTATTTGCACCCAGTCTCCCTAAAATACCCCCGCCTTCAACTCCGTGCCTCGAAAACGAGATCCGATCGCTGGCGAAACCTCTC
>NC_033795.1:6742856-6743952 GCF_001876935.1 Asparagus officinalis | reverse complement strand
ATTGAAGTTGTCGAATCGCCTTGATATATGCTGCGGTTGGTTCATCAAATCCTCACATGCCTTTTCAGCATTACGATGGAGTGAAGATACATTATCTTTTCCTATTTCAATGAAACCCCCTTTATTAATCCCTTAAGAATAACCCCCTTTATTAATAAACCCCCTTAAGAATAACCATTCGCTAAATACCTCTTCATAAATTTCAATTTCAATGACAACCCCTTTATTAATCTTGTTGCTGCTCATGGTAATGTATTTACTATTAATATATACGTAAAACCCCTCAAATAATTAATATTCACAAATTAATTTTTTCCCCTAAATTAGTAATAGAGCACCCTAAATTTTTTTCCCAAATTTTGGGGGGGCCGTGGCCCCCCCTGGACTGTATGTAGATCCTCCCCTGGACAGGAGGTCGGTTACACTTGCATACGCCTCTTCACGTGAAAGCAACTAGAGTCTTCATCATACCAGGTTCAGATACATCACATTCACATGTTACATCACCTGTTCTCTAATATCATATGTAATAAACATTTATTTATTTATTTTCTATATATTATTGATGCATCACAGCTTTAAGTTTAGACTAGCAAAAGTATATATATATATTTTTTTTTTTTTCTGGTCACATATTTAAGAATATTGCCAAGGCTGCAAGAGTGAAGGGTGTGCGTGGTCTCATCTGACACTGTTGTTGTTTTAATGATTAACACCAAACAACTCGAGTACAAACCAATGCACTTCGTTTGGTAGCATACCACGCGCAAAATTCGATGGGGAGCTCTGTGTAGAGTATGAGGCTGTATTTTGCGGTCCTAGAATAACTAGAGCAGAATCTGTTCTCAAGTTTAGTTTTATGCTAAACCAGACAATAATTAAACTAAGAGAAAGGTGGTCCCCAAAAAAAAACCCAGTTTAAATAGCTTTTTTAGCTTAAGAAAGATTTAATCAATACTTTAGCCAAGTTTTTTTTTTCCCCTCCCAAGCGGAGTTTCTCTATAATGTGGTATCCCGACTCCGTTTTGAGTGATTGTCAAACATAGCCCAAGAGTAAGGGGAGTCATCAGTCATATCAGTGTACTCATTATATATC
>NC_033795.1:6738804-6742285 GCF_001876935.1 Asparagus officinalis | reverse complement strand
TGAGGTAACATATTCTCATCCACTCATTGAAATCGAGGCTCACATTCACATGAGTTGGGGAATGGTTGAGAATTGAAATGAGTGGATAGGAATATGACACTTCACTACCAAGCATAAAATTTATGCTTGGTACCAAACATTATCCATCTCTCTTATATATATTAGTGTTATAGACCAAGGAATATGACACCTCACTACCAAACATAAAATTTATGTTTGATACAAAGCATACACATCTCTCTCATATATATTAGTGTTATATGGACCGAGGTTCATGACAAATTGGATCTCACACGTATATATTAGTGTTATATGTGAAGAGTTCAGGAAAAATGAAGCTGACAGACATTTGAAAGTTTCACGGTCGACCGAGAGTGGCGCGGCGGACGACCGCAAACGTGCACAGCACAGGGAAAAGTCTATGGACTTTTGACGATCGACGGCGTCGGTTGGCGCGACGGTCGACCGCGACTGGCGCGGCGGTCGACCGTTGTTGGGTCTAGGCCTGGGCTTGGTTTCCTTCTCTGTTTAAGATTGTTGTTTGATATATAATCAAACACAATTTTCTAGGATTTAATATCAGATATTTGAGATTGTACTGAACATATTGAGAGTGAGAACTTATGAGCAAGTTGAGAGATTTAGTTTAGGGTTTATTTGTAAGATTTTGTGAGATTGTAACCATTTGTACTCTCCTTGATTTAGTGGAATCTCTACATCCTCTCCCCGTGGACGTAAGCAAATTGTCGAACCATGTATATCCCTGTGTTTGGTTTGATTTGTCGTATTTTGGATTGTTATGCTTGTGTTTGCTTTGGTTTTCTTCTCTCGTGACTTACGGACTCATTCGGTATGCAAGCACGCTTCCGCATAGACGCGCAACAATATGGACCAAGGTTCATGACAAATTGGATCTCACACTTTAATTACGTGATGTTGAATTGTTTAAGTGTCCGTGCTAAAAATGATGGCTAGACCATTTACCTATTCTCTCGAGAGTTAATAAGATAGTAATTATAAAGGAGTTAATTAGAAACTCTGACCGAATTTGATGACTTAATTTCTTTCTCCATTCCCATTTTCGATGCTACCGCCACATTTGATGAGTGGCTATTGTTTCCACTATTCGATGGCATTTTGAACATAGTCAAACTAGAGAACATTAATAACTATAACTATTTTCCTTCAATTATAGTTATCAAATTTTAGCAGTTGAAAAGGGTAGACAATTTAGAAGTTACTAATAAAGTATTTCAAATTTTGGACATAAAATTTACGGTTTTTCTATAGAGTGCTCATAGGTACTCTATAAGAGATGAGAGAGATAGAGAGAAATGAATGAGAAAAAGATCCTAATGCAAATCAGGGCCCCCCTCCTCATTCATTTCTCTCTATCTCTCTCTTCTTTTATAGAGTGCCCATGGGCACTCTATAGAAAAACCGTAAAATTTATGAGACCATTAACGAAACAAGATAGAACGTATTTTGTAAAAGTTAAGGATTAGTAGAAGAGACATTTTAAAAAGTGTCCATAGTAAGTTTTATGTTAAATTGCACTTAAATGCCTTATAATTTCACCAACCATGCACTTAAATGACTTTTACTTTCAAATTGAGCAAATAAATACCCAGTAGTATTTAAATGCTACAGATAAATACCCAAAATTTTAAAATATTGCACATTGGTGCTCTCTTATTTACTTAATGTTATTGGTTGGTACCCTCTTTGTTTACCCAATATTGCATATATATACCTTCAATTTGTAAATAACCTCACTTTAATACCCTAAAATTTCTAAAAGTTACACTTTAGTACCATGTGCTCTATGATATTCTTGGATACATAGAGTGTTGATGTTATACAATCACACAGATAAGCTGTTAGGAACTGGGTAGATTAGGAATCGCTAACTTCTCCGAATATCTGGTTTAGAGTTGAATTGTTCCTCCCTGCACGTGTAGCAGCTCGTAAGATGTCAGGGTCTGATTCCCTCATTGTTTCTCCGACGATCAAGTTAACAATATACTTCAGTGGGGGAAGCAAGGTACTTCAGTGGCGGAAAATAGCAAACTATCGTGATTCTTAAGTGTAGTGCAATGGAGAAAATTGCAGAGAATTTGCTTACCCTCGCATTAGGAATAATTTTTTCATTTATGGTCATGTAGGAAGGGCGTTTTGGTCATGTAGGAAGGGCTTTTTGGTCTCTCCGGTCAAGTCTGGACCGACGGCTGAATCAGCGTCGACTTTACAGGTGTTGGCTGTGGAGTGGTCACGGAATGAGTGCAATCACTTTGGATTAATGAGATGGGACAAACGGCGTGCGAAGCCAGCGTGGTCCGATGTACCATAAATAGTATCGGGGATGGAGAAATGATGCCGCCTGTCAAGTATTTAATGTGATGTCAACGTGTTGTCAACGGGGGGCTCAAAGTCGCAGTCGTCTTTTGACTTGTATCGAGGGGTTTCGAGAGGTACCGCCTTTTGAGTCGGCTCTCATGATATGCCAACCCAATAACTAGTCGAGTAGGCTTGGGCGAGTCGTTCTCGTCGAGAGGACTGACAAGCACCGCTTTTCGAGTCGACCCAGTGAGATGTTGACTTGGCGAGTCGGCTAGATCGGGATCCTGGCTATCCCAAGTGTCTAGTCGACTGAATTAGGCGTAATGTGTGATATTTGTCTGTTGACAAGATATCATAATTTGGTGGCCGGAAACATCACAACATAGAGAAATATTAACATCATCTAGATTTTTTAACTTTGAGGTACTGATCTATAATATTTATATATTTTAGAATGATTATTTGCTCTATTTTAAAATAGGGATCACTTAAATGCAATATTGGTGAAACTAAAGTGTATTTAAATGCAATTTTGCCAAGGTTTTATGCCGTTGAGTTAAACACCCATGAATAAAGGTGCTTCCTCCATGTGAGCACTGGAAAGTTAGCTACTACTAAATTTTTGTGAAATCCAAGTGTATGGCCCAAACATAAGACAAATTGATGGGCCATTTTTTTGTTGCACTCACCCTATAAAAGTGACCGGGCCCTGACCCTACAATAATTTAACTCATACCCCTGACATCTAATTAAATAAACGCTTCGAGTGCACGATCCTTATCTTCAAATCTAACTCCCCAACTAATAACATTTTCATTTATCTTCCTTTTGAGGACATCTTTAATTAGACTACAAAGCTTGCATTAATGAAATTTTTTCTTTGCTCCCTCACTAACGATTATCTTCCTTTTGAGGACATCTTTAATTAGACTACAAAGCTTGCATTAATGAAATTTTTTCTTTGCTCCCTCACTAACGATTATCTTCCTTTTGAGGACATCTTTAATTAGACTACAAAGCTTGCATTAATGAAATTTTTTCTTTGCTCCCTCACTAACGATTATCTTCCTTTTGAGGACATCTTTAATTAGACTACAAAGCTTGCATTAATGAAATTTTTTCTTTGCTCCCTCACTAACGA
>NC_033795.1:6737078-6737357 GCF_001876935.1 Asparagus officinalis | reverse complement strand
GGTCTTCCTAGGCTCCAGCGTCTAGACAGTATCATTTGCTTAGCAATTATATTATTTATAAAACTGAGGAAGAAATTGTAACTTTAGTAACAAGTACAAATGATTTGTCTCTCGACCATCTTCTAATTTAACACATCCTAATTATCAGCTAAAGTTCGAACATATTGATTTCTGAATACACTGCTAATTATAATATATAGTCTAGATACAACTAAGATTTGTTAATTGATTTTTGTTTTCAATTATCAGGTAGAAAATGCTAATTTATATCAATTATGA
>NC_033795.1:6718864-6736371 GCF_001876935.1 Asparagus officinalis | reverse complement strand
ACACGTGCAGCGGGAGCCACAAGTACTTCTCGGAGAAGAGCGGGTTTCGGAGCTGCACCGCCTGCAACGAGAACGGGCTGCTTCGGTGTCCCGAGTGCCGGGGAGACTGAATTGAAGGATGGAATTCCGGGGTAACCTTAAATCTTGATCTCCTCCGTTTGTTTGCGGTCTTTCTCAATTGTTTGAATTTTTTTTTTCTTTTTAAATTAATTGAGGGGTTTGGGGGATTCGATGAGAGGGGAAATGGGGGTGGGGGAAGAGTTACATTTTAACAAGGTAGGGGGTTTAATTTATATATAAATATATAATGTTTTTAACTATTGAGGTTGTTGTGCTGCATCTTGTGGGTGCTGTTGGATTTCCGATTGTTTCTTGATTTTAGGGTTTTGGTTTTGTGCCTGTGTAATGTATGCGCATTACCATTGGAGATTAATGGGTTATGAATTTTATCGAGGATAATGTACGGGAGGTGGAGGATTGGGGTTGTGATCCCTGTATATATTTTAATGGGCATAAACTTGGGCATTGTGGATTCCAGTTTTTGATGGGGTAGTTTAACCTTGTGTTGTTACGATGAGAATAAACTTGCAATTGGAAATTTGGTAGCCAATGGAGCTAAGAAAAATCTTTGGCTATGATTTCTTCCAAGGTCGTCCATCTTTGTTTACATAATCTTAGACTTCAATCTTTTCAGATAATGGCATCTAGGATTTTCACTATCCTAACAGGCCCCTTTTGGCGAATGGTTAAGGAAGAGGGGTTAAAGAGAATGATTAATGTACTTAGCTCATTCGATAATCTGAAGGACTAAACTATTAACCTGTTAAATAAGTTTTATTTTAGCATTTGTGATCAGTTTTAGTGTCTTGGGAATAACAATGATTTTGACTATTTTCTTTGTAGTTAGAAGGGTTAACTCTTAATCCTTCTCAATATGAGTATTAGTACACCCCTCATTTTGAGAGGTTAACTCATTTTAATCTCCCTAGAGGGGTTAGCTTAATCCTTCTATATTTTTTATGTTTGGCAAGTTAAGTATAGATTTTTTTTTTTATGTTTGACGGGTTAAGAATGAGTTAAATCTTTTTAACCCCTCACTTAATCCTTTGTCAAACGGTACCAAAGTGATTTTTAAGACAATAACGGTTTTTACGAGTAATAGTGGAATCTAAGGTATGTGGTCACAGCACAAACTTTAATATTGGAATTTATGATTAAGATTATGATAATTGGGCCTCGTCCAATTATCACATAATTAGAGAGGATATTTGTTGTTTTTGGCTAGTAGGAACAGCATCAATGTGGATAGAAGTAAGTTTGGGCTTTGTAATTTTGATTGTTCATAGAGGATAAATATGATCATCTGATTCTTGAAGCAATGTACTGTTCTCCAAATCATGTGAAAAAAACTCTGTTGCTATGTTCTTCTTCTTCTTCTTCATATGGTTTGTGGGTTTTTTTTAATACTTTATTCCATGAATGTGCATGTTAGTCGTATTATGGTTGAAATTTGTAAAGATCACTGCTCACAAGAAAATGAAATGAGCGCGTGAGGAGAGGGATATCAAACTTTAGCGATGATGGAACTTGGCCCTTCAGTTTCTACTTCCTGAAATGAGACCGAAGATAAATCTACGTAGCGTTGTCTTATTTGTTCCTTTGAAAATGTGACAGAGATTTCTATTCATTATATTTTATGAAAGAACCTTATTAGTCAACAACAGCAACAGGTGTGTACGGAAATATGATCTTCAATTAATGCCATTAAAACTTTGGGGTGTTAGTCAGTCTGCAAAACCTGTAGTTTACACACAAGATTTGAAGAAAAAATGTGAGAAGTTCTATTGTGTAAGCAAGCAATGTTTGATTAGAAGATGGGCGGAGAGAAAATATTGGATCGTTTTATTTTAAAGTAACCTGTTGTTGATTTTTTTTTTCTCCCATAGTTTCCTTGAGCTCATTTTACATAGTTTTTTTTTCATGATTTTTTATGAAACGAAACACGCCATCGTGAGCTGGACGATGAATTTTACTCTACTAATCTAAGGTCGCGTTTAAATGCTTATAACATTTTCAAATTATGGTTAAACATTTCTAAGTTAGCTTTGTTATTAAATCATGAGTGGGTCATTGTATATTTATATCTATATCTATATCTATCTATATTATTTATAAAAGAGGATAGGGGTGTTACAACTTTTGATTACCTCTTTTACCCTTACAAATTTTGATAATTTCCAATAATACCTTAAAACTTATTCAATTAATTATATTTATTACATTATAATCATTCATGCAATAAACATAAGAACTAATATTAAAAACTAAATATATATTATAAACTTTAATCATATTCCTCAAATTTTATTCAATTCATTTTGTTTATCACACTATAATTATTCTTGCAATAAACATAAGAATTAATATATATCATAAATTTTAGTCATGATAGTCTTATGTTAAATAAGATAAATAATTCACTTTAGATATCATGTATTATACAAAAAATATACAATTTTAATATTTAATATAATAACATGATAACTTATATTTATAAATCATGTTGTAATTTAAGATAATTTAATATTTAATTAAAAATCTAACATCTAATCTAATACTACAATACATTCATGTTGTAATTTAAGATAATTTAATATTTAATTAAAAATCTAACATCTAATCTAATACTACAATACATTAATATGTGTGTTTGATATATAAAAAAATTTAATTAAAAATCTAACATCTAATCTAATACTACAATACATTAATATGTGTGTTTGATATATAAAAAATTCACGGAGAGTAATACTGATATAAATGTTAACCTCTTAGCTTATGTAGTCTAGAAATAGCATATAAAACTATCATAATATAATTACTAACTATTGCAATATACCCATCATAATATTTGGATACAAGATAATTCATTAATTCTGAGCATACGGAATTCCAAGCAATTTGGGAAGCTATTACATTTGCTCTTGACATTGGATGTGTAAAGGTAATTTTCAAAGAAGATGTGGAGGTGATAATTAGAGATATCCAAAATGGAGCGGAGCAATACTCGATTTTCAAACACTTTGTGAATGATATTCATCGATGTTGTGCATCATTCAAGGAATGAGATTTTGAGGTAGTTCATCAAACGAGGAATGTAATGGTTCATGTGTTGGTCTAAAGAGCTAAAAAAATTAATGATTTTGTAGTATGGTTCAAAGACTCACCACCGTTTTTAAAAAGTATTCTGCAATTTGATAAGGAACAATGTTTATCCATATTCTTTTGTCATACTTCTGGGTTTTTAGTTTAGTTTGGATGTGTCTTAATATCTCTTTCCATAAAAAACTATTGCAATATAATAATTAGATCCTACTAATAAATTAATTTATAACATCTGCCGTTTTTAACCTACTAATAATGTACTTAATATGGATAGTAAGTAGGGGTGCCAAACCGTATCCGTATCCGAGGAAATATCCGTAACCGTATCCGTTAGGATACGGATATGGTTACTCAAATCTATTACCGATAGGATATGGTTGCGGATATGGTTTTATAGTGAAATATCCGTATCCGTATCCGAAAAAATCCGAACACATATTGGTAATACTCTTACGATAGTTTCGATTCTTAGATTATGGATTTGTGGTTAATTTTGATGATCAAGATGTCTAATCTTAGCTTTTCAATCATAATGAACATATTAATGAACTCTTTTTGTATCACGTGACTATATTTTTCTGAATACTATCTAGTTTTCTCATATACTTTTTGTATCCGCATGCATATCCGTTTATATATCCGCATCTATATCCGTAACCGTATCCGATTTTGGCGGATATGGATATGAATTTTTCTTACCGACGTATATCCGTATCTGTATCCGTATCCGAGATGGGTAAGCGGATATGGATATGGTAAGTGACATATCCGAGCCGTATCCGCTCCGTTAACACCCCTAATAGTAAGAGATGTACCCATAATGAAAGCATTCATGTATCTTCTCACACTAACTAATCAAATTCTATTAATTAATTATGCACTAATTATTTTATGACTAATCTACTTCCATAAACATTCTACTTGGATGTCAAGAGTCGCATAAATTTATGTTATATATGGATGCTCAAATGTACAAAAGAAAGAACCAAAAGAAAAAAATTAGAGGAAATAAGAATTTTGATAATAGAGTCAGACTAGACCCTTGATTATAGTAACAGGAATGCTTCACAGTCAACAAGTAATAATCAAGAGAGAAGATTATATTGTTTTCTTTGGAGGAAACGAACAGATCTACGACCGAGTTCACCTCCCATTTATGGGGAAAAAAACATTAATCTATGAGTTATACAAGTATGCAAATTTATGGAGAGAGAAACTAATATAAATGTCGATAAATTGTCCTTCGAATGTTTAGTCTCATATGCAAATTACGTGCTTTTGCATGTAATATGCATTATGTGTAATATGCATTAAGTGCTTTGCACGTGTTACATCCTAGTATTTAAAAAGGAGTGATTCCTCAAAAAGTCCCCCTTTTTTTTTAAATTTCGCTATAAGAAAGGACAACAAGGATAGGCACATTCAAATACTTTGTTATACTTGTTGGTCCTACGCGCCCATTATCCTCAACCTTGGAAGATTTAAATGATTAGGTATTTGCAAAAAGTTGGTAATACAAAAGTTTTCCCTGTTTAAATTAATTTGAACAAAATTGTTGATAAAAACAGCTTTGGAGCCTTCGGAAGATTAGATAGACAAAGATAGGGAGGGAGCGTCTTTTCTTGTGCAAATAGGACGTTATAAAGGCCCACTGAATTTGACTCCCAACAATGATGCTACTCATTAGCCTAACTTTTCCACCTTTTTGTCTCAATCCACGTGCTCCTCTGCCTCCTCAATTGGCATCTTAAGAGAATCTCGATGAGAATCCAAATGGTTAATTAAGGTAATGGATAAACTACACTAAGGGGCTGTTTGGTTCCTTTTTTTTTTTGTGGTAAAAGTGGGGAAAGCTGTCAAAAATATCAGCTTTTTGACAGCTTTCCCCCAAAATTACCCCTTAAAAAGATGATTTTAGGGGAAAGCTGTCAAAAAGCTGACATTTTTTATAGCTTTCTTCTCTTTTACCACCCAAAAAAACTATCCAAACAGCCCCTAAACCCCGTGAAGTTTCAGCATTTTCACTAAACCCCTATTAGTTTTCGAAATCACACTAAACCCCCATAAACATTTCCGTTTTGTAGGAAACTCCTAGTATGTTTTTTTTTTTTTTTTTTGCATTTTGCAAATAATCCGTATAAATTAGAACCATTAAACAACATAAAAAGACATTTTGAAAGTTATTGGTTGTTTACTCTAATTTACGCAAAAGTTTGTGCGGTATGCTGTAGAAATTACTAGGGGTTCAGCCCGCGTATAGGCGTTTTCTGCAAAATGCTGAAAGTTCATGCAGGTTTAGTGCAATTCACCCGAAGATAATCTCATAATTATCTTTTTTGCATTAGGTTATAGTTATTTGGGGGCTGGGCTGTCAACATTTCTGTTTGGAGATCAAATCATGAGGGAGGATTGAGTGTAGGGGACATGCTATCACATGGCGTGGGTTGGTGATGGTGGTGGTTGCCTAGAGATTAGAGATGGTTGGAGGTTTTGATGGAAAAGAGAACTTAGGGTTTCAAAGGTTCAGTCAAGGTGGCATGAGAATGAGCAGTGGTTTTCAGATAATTTTTGGTCTGCACCTCAACTGTTTTTTTTTCTGTCCTTGTCTCATTATTGAGGTGGTGAGTAGTTGTGTTAAGAGTCCCCAAATTTTGGTGCGTTTATAAGAATCAAGCAATCTTGTTTCATTTTCTATCAGCATGCATTAATTAAGGTAGTTTTTTTTTTTAAATTGAAATACCCGCTTCATGAAATGTTCCAGATCTCGATCTGGTGTGTTTAGTCTACACGACACGTTAGAGTATTAAAATCCTATATCTGCGCCAAACTTTGGTGGTTTGGTGCAGTGACTCAGAATTGTTAACAAGAAAATATCTATTATCCGGTAATATGATGATCCCGATCTATAACATTGAGAAGAGATGCTCTATATTCTTGATTGTAGAGTGTGTCTGTAATTACTTAGATGGATGAATAATATTGGTTCGTCTAATGGGTCATATATGTAGATTTTTTGTATTAATATAATTTATTTTATAAGTATCATTCATGGGGGCTATTAAATGAAAAGTCTTTATTGATGAGCTGTAAACACTCTTTACAATCAAGAATATATAGGATCCCAAAGCGGTTGGCAACTCCAGTCAAACTTCTTTGGAAATCAATTTAAGTCTTGATTGTAGTTTAATAAATAGTTGAGTGAAAACTTAAACTGATTTTGTTACGTCAATTTTTGGCTTTAAACCAGTTCATATAGTTGGCCCTCCACATGGGTGTGAACGTGGGCCACCACCACGTGAATGTTCACGTGAATGAACTAACGCGGAAACGAAACCGCGTGCATGAAAGCCCACCCGATTTTGCTGTTCACATGATATAAAAATGCGCCTAGGTTTTTTTCATTAAACTGCGCGAAGGAGGCAGAGCACAGGAGGATTTGTTTGTGCGTGCGGCTGCAGAGCAGAGACGTGCAAGAACAGAGAAAGACAGAGAATTAAGAGCAGTCGTCTTTTTTCTTTGTTTTTGTTTTTGAGTAGCCCTTCTATAGGGTTTTGTGCATCCTTTGTGAGAGATATTTGTGAGGGATTTGAGAGTTTGTTTGAGGGTTTAGATTGAGAGTGATTGTAAACCCTAGTTGTATTCTCTCCCTCTATTAGTAGATCTCCCCCCTCCTTGCCCCGTGGACGTAGGCAATTTGCCGAACCACGTTAAAATTGGTTGTACTGCTTTTGTGTGATTTGTAATAGCTTTTAGGGTCCCTCGACGCGCAGTCCTAGAGCTGACGAGAGGAAGAGCTAATATCCTACTTTGATAGGATATAGGCTTCAGATTCTTGTTCCCTTTGAGAAACAAGAATTCTTATTGCGACCTGACTCTCTTGTTGTGCTGCCAAAGTGCTGCCGAAATTTCCGCTGTGCGCAACGGTATTACTATTAGAAGGACTATTGGAAGGACAAATATGTTATGAGAACAATTTAAAAAAACAACAAAGTGGTTTGAGTCTAGTCTACCTACCATTCTCTTTTTCATTAAGGATGTAATTAAAGTTGTTATATGAACTATATAAATGGGAGCTATATATCAATGTAGTCATCTACTTATTTGAGACGTGTAAAGCTCATTGCCTTGTAGAAAAGTGAGAGACAGAAAAAATCACGTCAAAGGTGCAGCCTACAAATTTTGAACTCTTTGAAAAAAGGCCATACTCATGCCTTTGAACACCCACGATCTAGAATGTGAATTTTGTTGAAGTGGTTTAAAAAAAGGAGTGGAAAGGTAGCAAACATGATGTTTAGGGATGTACATGGGTGCTAACAATGTGATCCCAATCTGTTTTTATTTTAAGATATTCTTACATAGTTAATAGTGTTAAAATATAATTAGGATGCAACAAGTCCAATATCAATCGTTTCTTTTGTTAAGATGTAGTCCTTACCATATCTCTGGTTTGAGTAATAACAAACTCTCATTTGGTAGTAATATTAATTGAGATGATATAGTACAGGTAAATACAGGTATAAAAGTGTACGAGGTGAAACAACGTGAAAACAAGTTCAAAAGTAAATTTCAGCATTTCTACCGTCTATGGTAGGCATTGACCATCAATGGTAAGAAGAGCTCATTGATGGTCAAAATACATCATTGATGATTTTTTTACTTCAGAGACTTTTATATCATTGATGAGCTTCTCAACCATTGATGGGGCCTCGACACTGTCGATGGTTGAGAGCCATCATAGATGGCAAACATGTTAGCTATAGATTTTTCATATTTAATCTCAACTGTTCATTGTTTATATATTCTCTAACTTCTATCACGTTTGGGATATCTCTTTCCTGTCCTATTGGAAATTTTATATCATTGAAAGAGAGGGAAGAATTCTATGGTTTTGATTTGTGAGAGATTATGTTGAAGAGTTTTACCATTGAAGCATCGTCAAGTTCTCACTCGTCACGCACAACATCTTCATATCTTTTCAACAAGGAAATTTGCTGTTAGATTGATCTTCTTTACTGTTCCTCATCGAGCTACGCTTATATTTTTGAAGGACAGTTTGTTTAACAAAAGGACTATAAGATATTTCTTATATGCTAAGCTTTAATTATTGTTTTTGGTTTTGCTTTAAGCTTCTTTGACAATGTACTCAAATTGGAGTTACTCATTGTGGGAGTTAGGTTAGACGAATGGTTTTGTACGGATTCTAATGTGTGGTCTTGTAAGTTTACTAAATCGGGATTGTGATTCAAGTTAGCTCTTTGCATAACGAACAAGTCTCTTCTTGAAAAGGAAGAGTAGACATAGGATTGTCATCCGAACTGCTATAATATCTTGCATATTCCTTGTTGATTGTTCTTGATATTTGATTATTGTTCTTTGAAAAATTAAAGAAGAAATGAGAATAAAATTTTGTATTAATCTCCCTAACTGACTTAGGAAAAGAATGAATACAATCTCTCTTTGCAATCTCTCTCTAACTGATTTAGAAAAAGAAATTATAACTCCTATATATCGGTTTCTCGATTTACAAAAGAGAGAAGGGATCAACAGAGACCCTGCCATTTATTTAAAACTAGGTTCTTCTTGGTGTCGATGGGAGCTTGATTCTTGTATCCCGTTGACGATCCGAATGCTTCACCTTGTGAAACTTGGTCTTCGCCTCTTGACTCGACGACTTGGACGAACTTGCAAAGCAAATTTTAGAACTCTGAACGAGCTTAGAAGAACTTGACGAGCAAGTTGAAAACTCTGCAAAAGAGTTGATTTGAAAAAGAGATTTCAATCCCTTTTAGCTGAAATAAACTTTCTAGACAAGTTAAACTGGAGCTGATCAAGATGCTTCGAAAATCCCACCTTCAAAGCCAAAATCAAGGCGATCCCAAAAGCCGATCCTCTAGGATGATCCCCAGATCTCTCCCCCCTCACTAAGATCCGAACCAAAGATCCCAAGCTAAGATCCGAACCTTCAGATCCGAAAATCATCAAAGGTCCCCCCTCCAAAGAGATCTTTGCTGCTGATCCCAATCTGCTAGAATATCCGATTTAAACTGATTTTTAGCTATTTATAGGGGATTAAGGGGTCTAACTAACCCCTAAAATCGCTCCTTAGTGGGGGTGTAATCCCCCTCAAATCACGGGAAATGGTTTTGGAACCGTTCAGCTCGTGTTTAAACGAGTCAAACACGAAATCCGCGTTCTAGAAATGAACTCTACGTCTTGAACTTCAGACGCGGAGTTGGGCTCTACGTTTGGGGTTAAAAATGCAATGGTGAATCCTGCGTTTGAGTCTGAAAATGCAATGGTGAACCCTACGTTTTGTTCTTGAAACGCGGCTGTGAGTTTCATATTTTATTCCTGGGACACAGAGATGAGCTCTGCGTCTTGACTCTAGAAGGCAGAGGTGAGCTTCTGCGTCTTGTGGTGAAGAGACCGTCAACTTGTAGTCTCTTTTATTAGAGCGTTGCAAAGATTGTCATCTCATAATCTTTGTCTTGGCTCTTTGAAATGTGAAAGTCGTCAGTTGTAACTCTTGTTGATGATTGTGAAGGTTGTCGAATCAGAATTTTCATCGGTTGTTGTGAAAGTCGTTGAATTGTAACATTCGTCGATTTTCATGAAAGTCTTCAAATTGTAGCCTTCTGGAAGTCGTCGAAGTGTAACCTCCATTATCAATGTTTGATGAGAATCAGCTATCTGTAGTAATTTTTAGACATCCTACAATTATATTGCTTTATTTCATTTATCGCTTTTATTTTATGTATTCCACTGCATATTCTGTGTTTTTGGCAAAAAAACGATAACAATCCTATTCAACTCCCCCTTCCCCGACTTGCATCTCATATCCAACATCTTTATTATCTAAAAGCTTAATGATTCATTCATATTTAATACCTTTTTATCTCCTATGCATGATATGCATTTATCTCTACATTTCTATCAAGAAAAAAAATATAATTGTCCATATTCCCATCGAGATAAAATTATAATTGTCCACTAAATAGTAGATAACTGTAATTAAAGTAATGACTTCTTTAAACCGGACCTGATAAGGCCCAGGCCCACGAATAACATGCAGGGGAATTGTTTGTTCGGATTTTGAGTCGGTTTCAAACTCTCACGCGTTTTCTCTCTGTTACCTATATAAACAATTGTTTATTAGGTTTTCTTTTGTGCAAAAGGAGGTGCGAAGGAGTTTGATGCAAAGTTTTGCGGCTGCAGACAAAATCAATTGCGTCTGCGGAGGAAAAGAAAAAGCAGAAGCTTGAGGAGTTTTCAGCAGCCGTCAAGAGGGTTCTGAGCATCTTTTGTAGAGAGAGTTTGTGTGAGAGGTCTGAGAGTTTTGTGTGAGGGTTTTATTTGTTGGATTCTTGTGTAAACCCTATTTGTATTCTCTCCCTCTATTAGTAGATCTCCCCCCTCCTTGCCCCGTGGACGTAGGCAATTTGCCGAACCACGTTAAAATTGGTTGTACTGCTTTTGTGTGATTTGTAATAGCTTTTAGGGTCCCTCGACGCGCAGTCCTAGAGCTGACGAGAGGAAGAGCTAATATCCTACTTTGATAGGATATAGGCTTCAGATTCTTGTTCCCTTTGAGAAACAAGAATTCTTATTGCGACCTGACTCTCTTGTTGTGCTGCCGAAGTGCTGCCGAAATTTCCGCTGCGCGCAACAATGGGTGCTGCAAAACTATATGAGATTATAAGTAAAAACCGATTCATCTCTATTTTGTCAAACTGACCCTTAAATATAAAACTATATCAGGTAAATCCATGAGTTCGTTAAAAGATGCTACGATTGAATTGTATTCAAATGCGGACGTGTATGCTATTGAAACTATTGTTGCGACCTAGATTTTAATTTGCAAACGAATGCATGGATCTTAATGAAAAACGTGATATTATGAAAAAGGGTTACAATACCAAATTAGTATATTTATACGAACGCTTTTATCAGTTTGGTATTTTTAAAAACTCCGGCGACGACAAAGCATTAAAGCTCGTACTTTTTGTCAATAAGGCACTTTTCTCAAAACTCCAGCGAGAAATTTTACATTTAACCCCCTTATCTCCCAAAATTATTAAATTTGTGCCCTCTCTCTCATCCTCCTCCTCCTCATCCTCTCTCATTCCCCTCTCCCTCCAGCGCACCATCGTCCTCCTCCTCCTCTCCTCCGTCCCCATCTCCCTCCTCTTGATTCCATCCTCAGCCACCAATTCTCCAGCATTCTTCTCCAAGGATTTTGGAGTACCAACCTGCCTCTTAAACATAGATTCCGAAGAACCCAATGCACTTTCATTGCAGCTCCCCTGATCAAAGACTTCAGCTTTGAATGGAATCTCATTGTCTTGCTGCTCTTGCTTAATGTTAGCTCCTGTAGATATCTTACATGGAGGTGGAGAATTCTCTCTCTCTGGGGATAACAATTCTCCCGCCACTGTGGCAAGCAGATCAAATGCACTGATTTGCTTCTTGTCGTCGACCTTTTTTCTAACTGATCGTTTTCCCTGTATGAAAACAAATGCAAACAATTAAAGAAAATTCAAACAAACAAATCAAGAATGAGTAAGGTTTATGTACAGACCCTAGCTGATCTCGGAACTCGCGGCATCGGAGGAACCCGATAGCCACTGGATCCATAGTTCAATCTCTTGTGAAGCACCATGTTTCAAATTGTCAATTTTCACTACAAAGGTAATTATTTAGGCTTCCATTAACTGATCACAAAAATGCTGAATAACCTTTGAATTCTCTATTCTTTTAGCAGCTGTCACTTTCAGCGTATTAGGAGAAGGAGGAGGAGGAGAGGGAGGGTATGAGGGGGCCGAGGTTGACTCAGAGGAGGGAGATGAGGACGGAGGAGAGGAGGAGGAGGACGATGGTGCGTTGGAGGGAGAGGGGAATGAGAGAGGAGGAGGAGGAGGAGGAGAGAGGGCACAAATTTAATAATTTTGGGAGATAAAAGGGTTAAATGCAAAATTTCTCGCTGAAGTTTTGAGAAAAGTGCCTTATTGACAAAAATTATGAGCTTTAATGCATTGTCGTCGCCGGAGTTTTTAAAAATACCAAACTGACAAAAGGGTTCGTATAAATATACCAATTTGGTATTTTAGCCTATGGAAAAGTTTTTCTCATTTTTTTTACCATAATTTGAAGATTTTTATGCATGGGTATAAAATAAATCTCAAGCTAGAATGCTACATTAATTGGGTGTGAATGAACTTGAGATTTGGTCAAGACATGCATCAATCTCACCCAATTGTGAACTTGATTCAGACACATCTTTTTACCCCTCGATAAAAAGGTTACTTCTAGCATAAAAAAAATAAGTGGCTTTTATTTAGGGATTGTTTGATTCAAATCCTAAAATTTTAGTCAGGTACACCCTTACAGTGTCTCTGTCCCCAAAATTTTGCTGACTCCTTGATTTAGGAATTGTTTGATTTTCAATTGAGGGTTTGGGGGATTTGATGAGGGGAAATGGGGGGAGAGTTACATTTTAACAAGGTGGAGGGTTTAATTTATATATGTTTTACCTATGAGATTGTTGTGTTGCATCTTGTGGGTGTTGTTGATTTCCGATTTTTTTTCTTGTTTTTAGGGTTTGGTTTTGTGACTGTGTATTGTATATGCATTACCCATGAAGAATGGGTTATGCATTTGATTGGTGATTATTAGAGGCTAACGTATGGGGGATAGGGAAATTGAGGTTGTGATCCCTGTATATTTTAATTGGCATAAACTTAGGCATTGTGGATTTGATGATCAATGGAGAGTAGTTTTTGATACAGTAGTTTAATCTTATGTTGTCACGATGAGAATAAACTTGGCATTGGAAATTTGATAGTCAATAGAGCTAAGAAAAATCTTTGGTTATGATTTTTTTTAAAGGTCCATCTTTGTTTATAATCTTATTGGATTAGGATCCTTCATTTAATTGGAGAGGGTCCAATTACTTCAATTTTATCCGTTTATTACTATTTCAAAAGATAAGATAAGAGCACTTACGTCTTGTTTGGTACGCGGGAATAGACTCAAATGAGAATGGAATGGAAAAAGGAATGGAATGGAATTAATGTGAGAATGGAATGACCATTACCATTCTCATGTTTGGGTGTAATTTATAAAATAAAGTGGGAATAGATGTATTTTAAATTTGTATATTTTATTAATTCTCACTTAAGTGCAAATGCTCATTCCTTGTCATTTCATTGGGAATGCTCATTCTCATGTAAAGTGGGAATTGATGAGAAGTGGGAATGGATATTTCAACTTCAAAAAAGATGGTGTGTTTTGTAAGAAGAAATGAGAAGTGAGAATGTTCATTCCATTCCACCTCATTCCCGCGTGCCAAATGAGGTCTTAGGATTTTCAATATTCCAAAAATGTCTTTCACAATAGTGGTTTTCAAGACTATAGCAATCTTATGGGTAATAAACTAATAATGATATCTTACGTGGCCACATCACGACCTTTAATATTGGAATATATGATTAAGATTAGGGTAACTGGACCCAGTCCAATTATCACCTAATTGGAAATGATATTTGGTGTTTTAGGTGTTTTTGGCTAATAGGAAGAGCACCAATGTGGATAGAAGTAAGTTTGGGCTTTGTAATTTTGATTGTTCATAAATATAGAGTATAAATATGATCATCTGATTCTTGAAGCAATGTCCTGTTCTCCAATTCTTATAAAACTCTGCTGTTAATGTTCTTCGTCTTCTTCTTCAATCGGTTGTGATGCATTAGGTTTTTTTAATACCTTATATTCCAATAATGAGGATGTGTCTCTAGCTGTATTATGGTTGAAATTTGTGAAGTTTACTGCTCAAAAGAAAATGAAATGAGCGTGTGAGGAGAGGGATATTAAACTTTAGTGATGATGGACTTTGGTCCTTGAGTTTCTATTTTCTAAAATGAAACCGAAGATGAGGTTGTCTTATTTGTTCCTTTGAAAATGTGACAGAGATTTCTATTCATTTTATTTTATGAAAGAACCTCATTAGTCAACAAAAGCAACAGGTGTGTACGGAAATATGAGCTTCAATTAATGCCATTAAAAAACTTTGGGATGTTAGTCTGCAAGCCTTGTAGTTGACGCATAAGATTTGAAGAAAAAATGTGGGAAGTTTAGGACAAATTTTCAAAACCGACCATGAACTTAATCCCAAAAAACGATCTTATTCAAACAAAATTGCAAAAACCGGTCTGATTTCAGCGCTGAAACTAGGTCAGCTTTTGGAAAAAAATTCTGAAACTTCACGGGAGTTTAACTCCCGTGAAGTTTAGTAGATCTGCTAAACTTCACGGGAGTTCAACTCATGTGAAGTTTCATAGTTAAAAAGAAATTGAACTATGAAACTTCACGGGAGTTGAACTCCCGTGAAGTTTGGCAGATCTATTAAACTTCACGGGAGTTGAACTCCCGTGAAGTTTCGATTTTTTTTTTAAAAAACCGACCTGGTTTCAGCGTTGAGGTTGAAACTAGGTCGGTTTTTGCAATTTTGTTTGAATAAGATCGTTTTTTGGGAATAAAAGTCTAAATGGGTCGGTTTTGAAAATTTGTCCGGGAAGTTTATTGTGTAAGCAATCAATGTCTGATTAGATCATGAGGGGAGAGAAAATATTGGAGCATTGTATTTTAATGCAATTTTTCCCCCCAATTTTTTAAATTTCGCTATAAAAAAGGACAACATGGATAGCCACATTCATTTACTTTGTTATACTTGTTGGTCCTACGCGCCCATTATCCTCAACCTTTGGTATTTGCAAAAGGTTGGTAACACAAAAGTTTCCCCTCTTTAAATCAAATTGAACAAAATTGTTGATAAAAATAGCTTTGGGAGTCTTTGGAAGATCAGATAGAGAAAGATAGGGAGGGTGCGTCTTTTCTTGTGCAAATAGGACGTATAAAGGCCCACTGAATTTGACTCCCAACAATGATGCTACTCATTAGCCTAACTTTTCCATCTTTTTGTCTCCATCCACATGCTCCCCTGCCTCCTCAATTGGCATCTTAAGAGAATCTTGATGAGAATCCAAATGGTTAATTAAAGATAATGAGTAAATAACACTAAAACCCATGAAACTATCAGCATTTTTCACTAAACCCCTATGAATTTTCAAAATCACATTAACCCCGCCCCCATAAATTTTTTCGTTTTGCAGAAGAATAAGTTTTCGCATTTTACTTATAACTCCTATAAATTAGAACCAGAAAACAATATAAAAAGGCACTTTGAAAGTTATTGAGGGTTTACTATAATGTACTCAAAAGTTTGGGGTTTGCTACCAAAATTATTGGGTGTTTAGCTCGCATGTAGGCTTTTATTGCAAAATACTAAAAGTTTATGAAGGTTTAGTGCGGTTCAACCCAAGATAATATCATAACTATCTTTTTGCAATAAATTATAGTTATTTGGGTCCCCGGGGGGGTGTCAAAAGTTGATATTTTCATTGCCTTAAATCTATTACAACTTTGGTCGTTATAATAAACTCAAATAAACGAGAAAAGTAGATCTTTTTATAAGATCGACTTATACAATGAAAATGAAATAAAATACAACTCTTGTCAAACAGCGCAACAGGCGTTTATCAGCCGCTGCTTGCGTGGGAACTTCGCCTGTGTCGGGGACGTTAATATCCGTGGACCACCACGGATCAGATCCGGTTGACAGAAGATTGACAGAGCTCCTACTTCACCAAGGAAGTATTCGCTTGAAGCTCTGAAATCGACCAAGCGAAATCAGTAGCTCTTCTCGAAATTAAGACCAAGCCTAATCTCGAGGAACGGACGGACGACACTTCAAATCACTCGAACTCTCCCTCTTTATGCTGAAGAACTTCGCCGAGATCAGTTGGCCTCCTCTGAAATTCATGCTCATTTGACTCCTCAATCCGGCAACACCTCGTCCTCTTGATAATATTCTGCCCCTGTGAATTGAGCCCTAGGCATGTATTTATAGGCTTCATTGAGGGTTTTCGGGTAAGAATGAGTGATTTGGTCTTATCTTCAGTTAATAACGGCCCAACCACGTTTGTAGATGATATCTAGGCAGTTAGAAACCTCTGGAACAGAAGAAACCGATCGAAACAGCCTAAAAACGCGTTTTGGAGGTTACATGCAGTTTTGGGCGCAAGACGGACTAATGTGACCCGCGTGGGCGCGGGTCGGAAGGATCCGACCTGTCGCCGCGCGGGTCAGTTTGAGACACCTTCGGTATTTTGGTCTTAACTCTCTTGTCCGACCTCGGATTGAGCTGGTTCAAGATGCGTTGGAAAGCTAACGAAGATACCTACTTCTTTTATCTTTGAGTTTCCTCATATTCAAATTGTAGCATGGTCTCAATGCCTCTTCTTTTTGCGGACCACTTTGAGGTGTTCGACACTTTCTGACTTTTCCGGACTTGTATTACGTATTTCGTCATTCCGTTGACTTGCATGCTTTGTTAACTTGTTTCATGCGCTCGTTAGGTTCTTTATGGCATTTGGAGCTGACCGACGCGCGCGAGCTGACTGATGAGTGTGTTCGGTCACTTGGAGCTGACCAGCGCGCGACGGGTACTTTGGATCCGCCTGACAGGCGCGTCGGGCACTTTGGATCCGCCTGACAGACGCGTCGGGCAATTTGGATCCGCCTGACAGGCGCGTCGGGCACTTTGTTCGCCGTTTCGCTTCATGCGCTTGTCGGCGTCAGATAATCCTCTTAAACTCGGACAACGACGTCCGTCGTCTTCTCTCTGTCTCGAGCTGTGTGCGGACACCTATAGGTATTTTTAGACGCCTAAGGGGGTTGTTGCTGTCAACATCTCTGTTTGGAGATCAAATTATGAGGGAGGATTGAGTGTAGAAACATTGCTATCACATGGTGTGGGGGTGTGGGAGTGTGGGATTTGGTGATGGTGGTGGTTGCCCTCTCTAGGCGTTGCTTTGATTGCTTCTAGATTTCTTGATTTCACTAGTTGCTGTCTAGAGATTAGAGGTGGTTACATGTTTTGATAGAAAAGAGAACTTAGGATTTCAAGGTTCAATCAAGGTGGCATGGGAATGAGCAGTGATTTTCAAATAATTTTTGATCTGCACCTCAACTGTTGTTTCTGTCCTTGTCTCATTATTGAGGTGGTGAGTAGTTGTGTTAGAGTTCCCAAATTTTGGCGCATTAAAAGGAACTTTATTTAATATGGTATAAAAATAAAGCAATCTGGTATCATTTTCTATCAGCATGCATTAATTAAGCTAGGTTTTTTTAAATAAAACACCCGCTACATGAAATGTGTTGATCTACATCATAAAACTTGAGATCTAAAACCATATAGCCATGATTAATTCAAAGAGATTAACAAAAAA
>NC_033795.1:6714530-6717864 GCF_001876935.1 Asparagus officinalis | reverse complement strand
AACTTATTAATTAGTTTTAATTGGCATTTAATCGGATTAGATTAGCATAAGACCCTAATCACCCCCCTCCCCCCTCTAGGGTGTAACATCTTGATCTGATTGTATCCGGAGAATCCGTCCATAAAAGACATCCTTTCATATCCGCAGGTGTTGTCGATCATAACATCTGTGATAGGAAGTGGGAACTCGTCCTTTGGACAGGCTGCGTTAAGGTCACGAAAGTCGATGCATATACGGACCTTACCGTTTTTCTTAGGCACTGGGACAATGTTGGCCTGGGTGTTGTTCTTCCCTCACAAAACCTGAGTCTATAAGCTTTTTAACTTCTGACTCAATTGATTCCATGATCTCTGGACGAAACCTGCGTTGTTGTTGTTTAACGGGTTTTACGTCCGGATCAATGTTGAGACGGTGCATGGCAACCTTCGGGTCAAGGCCGGGCATATCTTCATAGTTCCAAGCGAAGACATCTATATATTCTCGGATGAGAGATATAAGGTCTTCTTTTTCGGATGATGACAAGTCTTCAGCTATGAATATGGGCTTAGGATCATGTTCATCTCCCATGTTGACCTGGATTACTTTATCTTCAGTGGGCGGTTCGCGTTGTTCGAAACGCATATCCCACAGGATATTAAGACGCTTGATCCAAGGATCATCGGTCGATTCCAATAATTCCTCGTCACCCCCTGCGTCTTCATCTGGATAACTAGTTGAAACCATGTTCACAGTCAAGTTTTTAAAGAAGGGTACAACGCTGACGTCGGACTCGTATGACGATATTCCGGATGATTGGTCATGACGTAAGTAATTACTGATTTCGTTTTCCGAGGCGGGGGGAAGCGTGACGTAACCCACGCCCCTTCCGGTTTTTTGATAATAATCCGGAGGTTTTCCTTCAGGAGTGAGAGACATCTGGATCGGTGTTCGTCTTCCCTTCCCGAAGTTCAGGCCCTGTTTCTCATTAAAATTATACCCCATTCGTTTCATTAAGTATTTAGAATTGGGTTCATGGTAATGGAATTGGGGGACCCCATCGTCTTCTTCCGAACTTTCACGTTGGAGTGGTTCGGGTTTGACTTTACCAAAACAGATCGGCTTCTGCCCTCTCCTTTTGGATGGGACTTTGAAGAAAGCCTTCTGTGCGTCCTCCACTTCTTCATCCGAAGCGAAAGATGACTGGATTGGTAAGGTGAGTGACGCCTCGGTGCACAGTACGTGCCATGGGTTGGTACCTGCACTAGAATCATTCTCTATTTGTTTATTGTTAAGAGAGACATCAGACAAGTACGCTAAAATGAAATCTTCATTAATGCACCACTCGCCCCCACTCGGTACATCATTATTACTCTCACCCTGACCCATTACATCAAAGTTTAACTCCCAAGGACAATCTTCATCGGGGTCTGGCTCGATGTCAGCTTCATTACCGCTGTCCACATCTTCTTTCTCTTGGGATTCCAAATAGAAGACGGAGTCGGTGTGGAAGTTTTCTACTCCTCGGAAGGGGTATTTCTCTGCGATCAAGGTTCTGACTTCGCCCTTGTCATTGGCGTACTTCATAACCTGATGCAAAGTAGATGGGACAATGCGGTTTGCATGTATCCATGGTCGTCCTAGCAAAAGGTTGTAGGACGTGTCCGCATCTATGATGTAGCATGCTACCTCAGACTTGAGATCTCCGATCTGGCATCTGAGTTTAATCTTTCCCAGGGGTCGGGTACTGTTTGCATTGAACCCGAAGATTGTAGTCTGGGTGGTGTGCAGCCGGTGCATGGGAATCCCTAGGACCTGCATGACCCTGTATTACTTGAGTAATGAAGCTCTCCGTATTCTTCAAAGCTTCAATTAGAGCTTCCTTGGTGGATCTGGACAACCTTAGGAGCTCGTATAAAGTAATTCTGGCCGGTATGTTGGCCAACTGCGCCATGACGTTGAATTGGAAGGGAGCGCTCGACTCTCCGGATTCTTAGTGGAGATTTTTGTTGAATCGGAGCTCCTTCTGCTTTCCTTTGTCAACTGGCTTTTTCGGGGAAGAACCCCCAGCGTCTTAGGGCTGTTCTTCAGCTTCTGGAGCGTTCTGGCCGTAATCCCTCAAGTAAGCTTTTCCTGACCGAGTGCCAGGATTGCCTTCTGGGTATGCTGCTAGGACAATCCTCTCCTCTTCTGAATCGGTAAGAGGTTTGAGGTGGTCATCATTTTCAGTAATGGAGGGGCTAATCATGTTAGAAGACTTAGCCTTGCCTCCCCTCTTTCCAGACGAGGTGCTCGTCCACTGTTGATCTCCTAGCAGGTCAGGGTGGACCCACATGATTTCTCCTTTTGGGGTAGTGAGGGGCACCAACCCCCTGTCCTTCTGACTATGCGGGTCAGCATTCTTCAGACGCATTTCTCCCTTGCGAATGGGGACGACGTCGTTCGCCGTTACTACCGGGGAAAAGTCACTGAATTGGACCGCTATCATATTAGTTGATACGGTCTTCTGCTCCGGCTTCAAGGTGAGTACATTAGCATTCACCAAATTCTGCAAGATGTCTTTGAAGACATAGCACTTTTTGGTAGGATGTCCAAGGAATCTGTGATAACGACAATAGTTGGGGTCATCCACTTTCCCTGCTTCATCCGGCTTCCTGATCTCAGGCAATTGCAGCTTGTTGTTCTTTCGAAACAATTGGAATAAGGTATCCACATGCTCCTCTTTGAACGAATACTGCTTGGGCGTTCTTTGCTGATTTGGCGCCATGCCTTGCTTATTCGGCGGTGGTACCCGCGTGTAATCAGCTGCCAAAGTCTCCTTTCCCTTAGACCGCTGGGCATTTTGCTGATTGCGTTGCTACTGCGGCTTGGGTTGTGGCACTTCTTCAGCTTTGACTCGCGCCACTATCTCTTCAGCTTGTTCTCCTTGTGAAACTAGTTGTCTCCAGGAGCGACATTCTGCCACCCCCATTTGAGCAAGGAGCTGGGTCTGCAGGTTGTGCCTGCAAGTTTCAACCAGAGTTGATTGGGTCATACCTGAGGGGCATCGCAATGCCATGCTGCGGAATCTCTCCACATAGGTTTTGATGGACTCTCCTTTCCTTTGCTTAGTGGCAAGAAGAGTTGGGACCGAGACCTCCGTGTCGTCCTCAAAGAATCTGGCCAAGAATAGCCTTTCCAGGTCTACCCATTTCTGAATAGATCCGGCAGGCAATTTCATGAACCATTCGAAGACGACACCCTTAAGGGTACCAATAAACAGCCTGGTCAGGATGGCATCGTTTGCCACTACATCCCCGGTTTGGGATTTGAAGTAGTAAATGTGCTGATTCGGCGATCCTGTACCATCGAACGGTTG
>NC_033795.1:6659080-6713530 GCF_001876935.1 Asparagus officinalis | reverse complement strand
GAAAATCATTGCTAGAAATTAGTTATGACATGTTTAAAACATGTGACGTTATATGTAGCATAAGTATTTTATTAGCACTTAAAAAATCTCATTTTTTTTAAGAAAAATAAATCGCATATAATCCTCTTCCCTCATGAATTTAGCATTGTCGTATCAAAAATTGTCAAGGGGTGACAACTGCTACTGAGGTATACAAGAGAAAGTTCATATGCAATTTAAACATCTTAAACACAAAAAGAATGAAAAAAAAAAGGATTATTGTGATTTTACCTGTTATTTACCCCTCTTAAAACTACGGGGGGAAAAATACCGAAGACTAGCGTCACTTTAAAGGGTCATTCAGTAACAAAAAGGACTTTTACAATCTGCAGCTCACAATTGATGAAATACGAGAAAAAGAGTGAGCGCGCAAGCAATCAGTGGAACAATTAACAGACAGGTTGAGATTCGAACTATACTCTTGTAAGCATGTGTTGATACAACAAAAGAATGATGCTGAGCTGAGTGATACAAACACAGAACAAAGCAGCTCCCATACAATAATCAATCATCACAATGGAGGATAGAGGTAAGAAGACAAGGAAAACCCTAGGAACAGCAAGCCACCGATGGTCGCCACAGTGCCTTGCGAGATCTTGGAGGCCAACATGCTACCTCCAATCACCGCAAGCGACGTGCATATTGTGTGCCCTAATGTTGCTCCTACTGCAACTCCGACTGCGTTCTTGTGGGTCGCCAGCTGCATCAAAAACAGAACTACCAGTTGTAAATTAAATTTGTAAATCAAACCCAATATTTTGTATCTGAAACAGTGTTAGTTAATTAGGAAGAGTTGAGTAGTTACCGCAATTGTTGCTATCTGGCTACGATCGCCCCATTCAGCCAAGAAGGTCAAAATAAATGACTGTATAAGGACATGAGTTTCATTACAACAACAAACAGAAACCGATACTTCCATAAATTTTACAATGGATCAACCCAAATTACCAAAGAAGAAATGCAGTATAAATTTTTTTTTTTCAATATAGTTTCAGGTATGAGGTTTGTCCGTCTGTTCTACCACATGAGATTCTCCAAGGATAACGCAACTATACCAGGGAAAAGGTATCATACCTCTAAGAATATTGGTGTACAAAATCTAGAAAGAAAACGTCGATATGTCGATTTTCCTTGTCCTGTCTCAAGCTTTTCTTCCACCTGTGATAATATATGGTCATCAAAATTCATGCATCTAGAAATCATTTACAGATATCCCACAAATAATTTAAGAAAGTAATGAAGCATAGTATACTGTAAGTACATTGAACATCAGGGTTTCTTGGAGCAATATGGCTTTAGGGATAGACTTAAAAGACATCAATGGTCAAGATAATTATTTAGCCTCTTTAACATTGATGAGAATGAGGAGAATGAACGTACAGATGTTAAGATAAACCACAACCACAACACTTCTCACGATACGATTGCAACTACAACCGATGTCTTTTTTAAATTGTAACTGTAGTTGAAGTTGCAATTTGCAATGAACTGAACATTCCCCTCATGCACACAACAAACAAAACCTCAAAATTCCCTAGATCATGAAAGAATCTACACCAATGCATAAGATACAACTTGTCATACCAGTTGCGCACATGATACATCACTACGCCACAATAAGCCAAAGAACTACATCAAAACAAATTCTCAAAAAGTTCGAATATGCTGCAGAAACAATGAAAGGAAATAAAGGCAAGTATAACGATTTATACACCAGTTAACTGCCTAATAATTATTGACAGGAAATCTTGACAAAGAATTCTACATCTGATATGTAGGAGTTATATACCTCTTCCATTTCCTTCTTTTGTGAAGCTTTGGAATCAGATCGCCAAGCAATGTACAGCAGTCGGAGGCCAAAGAATGCATAGAGAACTGTGAACAAATAATTTATAAAGGAAATGTATAAGACCAGTTATCTTCAATTGGTAACCATTAAGAGATGAAGACCAGTTTTCTTCAACTGTTATGTATAAGAGATTAAGAACATATTGATTAGAACATTATCCATATTTTCCCATTAAAATCTTTAGTTTATCTGAAATGGAGAAAATCAGAAAGCTTTATATAAACATATAAAGAATTTTAGCAAAGCAGTTCAGGTACTACACCTAATATCATCAGCGTGATGTGAACAGTTCCTAGTGGTGCTCAAAGCCTCAAACCACAAAATATATAGTTATTAGCCCTTGAATCCTTGATCATATCAAATCCACTGTGTGCGGCACGTTACAAACCAAGAGCATATGCAGCTGTCCCATTTAGTTATGCACCACATGCGTATCATACAGGCAAATTTCCCACGGGTTCTAAGACTTGACTGACTCATTTAACTAATTATTAGCGCATGTTTCTTGCATGAGTTACTAGATGCTGTGGTTGCTTTTAACAAATAACTTATTATTTATCACACTACTCATGTTCCACATTTTAGCAGCCTATATTAGGTTCTTCCTAGCTAACTGATAGTTTCTTATCTAGGCTCAAACTTACTGCCAAATAGAGCAACTGAATTTTGCATGATTCATCCCCACCCCACCCCAACCACCCCCCAAAAAAAAAAACACAAGCTAAAGCAAGAATAATTTTAAGTGGTATTCCACTTGCATCTTAACATGCAGTTTTGTTACCATTTTACAATACCAATCTATGGTTGATTTAGGGAAGCTCCAAACACAAGGGACCACATGGATGAAGTTGATCATTGGTTGATTTCATGCAGGTCTAGGTCCACCTATAAATTTCAACCCACTCAAACGTGATCACAAATAAACATGAAAAAACGGAGAGGCTTGATACACCAACTAATTTGCTCCGCCAAAATTGCTCCATCAGCTGAATAATATAGTAAATGTATGAAAAGAAATGAAGATTTATGAGGGCGTGTTCTTTACAATTTCTAGTTTCTCCTGTCAGGATTTCTGATCCTAGAGGGCACGAAGCTAAGATCCGTAGCACCCAAAATTAAATTATTACTTGTATTGCATGTCTTTGAAAGGAAGAAAACAAGAACATTTCAATATGTAATGTAGGCAGTAGATCAGGTTCAACAAAAAAAAAATTAAGACAACCAAATAATCAACTCGATACAATCACCATATTACATTGGATTATGTCATGTAATTTAAGATAGTAAACAATTGAGTACCTGTAGCTGCACTGTTAGTGTGCTTCCTTGATATCAAATTTGGTACAATCCTACCTAACCCAGTAGACAGTACCTAGACATAATCATAGCATGAATCAGTTTCATCCAATGGCTAAAAGAAAACACTACACATTTTTCATCCAATGAGATAATTGTATAATCAAAAATACGAATTCTTATGATGAACAAGACTATGCTCATCAAATTGCAAGAGGGGAAAAAGTATAAATCGGACAATACTTAAAAGCTCCCTTTCAGTTCCCTCAATGTTTTATTGCCAAAAGGGGGAAATTTTGGACATCTGTTTAGAGATCTCACTGTCATCACAACGAGGGCAGCAAGCGCACCAGACAAAACAATAGATTTCGGGTGTCGCATTGCCAAAAGAGCTGCAATTATAAATGTCTCGTCCCCAATCTGGAGCACAAAACAACAATAAGAACATCCACATTGTATATAAATCAACTATAATCATCAACGAAAATTTATTTTGAGGCTGACCTCACTGACTAGAATCATTGATAAACTTGCAAAGAAGGCGTCAAGAAGCCCAGGACCAGCTTCTCCCAAAGCAAAGACGCCTTCTCCATCCTCAGTAACTGTCTTCACCGCGTGCACAAACATCTATTTACAAGAAAAATTAGAAGAAGAAAAAAAGACAATGTAGGCTAATCGTAATTCACTACCCTAGGTTTCACTAATCTTTAACTTGATACCATCAAACTTTAATTTTCCCCAAAAAAAAAGTTTCAACAGCTTTAGTTTTAATACCTTCCGTTACATCACCATTCAGAATTCTGTTTGAAACAAATAACATGGTAATATTAGAAAATTCTGATTATGATTACATGATAACCATTAACCAATCTCTTCACTTTCAAACACAAATGACTTAGCAAAAACACCTCACTACTATTAAAAAAAATATTCAGCCGGCCAAATTAAAGACAACGATATAGCAAAAGCTATTGAAGTTAAAAGTGGCGAACGTACGGGGAATTATTTGGCCAATTTTAAAACTTCACACTGTCCAAGTTCAAATTCCATTAAACTTTAGGGTATTAAAGTGCAATTAACCCTAAAAATGAATAAATGGCGAATCCTCTGACCTTAGTGCGCCGATCTAAAGGTCTCGTCGACTCATCTGAAGCATTCTCAGCGCTCTCCAGCCCTAATTCCTAACAGAACCAATCGAGATCCATCAAAAATTCTTGCTTACTTCGGAAATTTTATTAAAAAAAAGGAGATTTCACCTGAGACGATGCAGAGACGAAGAGGATGAAGAGAATGAAACCAAACTGAAAGAGTCCAGATCTCGAAGAACCCATCGATGATGATTTCAGAAACCCAAACCCTAACTAACTTCAGATTCAAAAGCAAACAAATTCAAGAAAAAAGAACCAAAAAACAGAGGGATCGCAAATGGAGAGAGAGAGAGAGAGAGAGAGAGAAGAGAGAGAGAGAGAGAGAAATTTCGACGTCGATGCCCTAACTATCGTCGTTGATGATAATAATGATATTTTAATGTTGTTATTATTAGGTTGGCTAAAAAAAGCAAATCAAAGAAAAGAATATATTTTCTATAACTGGTTCTTTTTTTCTGTTTGGTTTACTCTTTTAAAGGGAAAAAGAAGATAAGATAAGTTATCGTATTATTGGATGATATGAGTGATATTTTAAGAAATAAATTTCATGACTTGTTTTGAGGTTGTTTGGTTGGCTAAAAAATAAGAAATTTATTTTTTATAATAGGTTCTTTTCTTGTGTTTGGTTCATTCTTAAAACTAAGAAAAGAGATGAGATGAGATGTGTTGTCATTATATTATTAGATGCTGTGACTCATATTTAGGGAAATACATTTTTTAATTTTTTAATTTTTAGGAAATGGATGGAAATCAAATTTTAATGAGATGTGATGAGTTGTCACCATATTATTGGATGGTGTGACTCATTTTTAAATATGAGATGAGATGAGATAAGATGAGATGGATGACGTGACTCATTTCTTGTGCTTGGTTCATTCTTAAAAGTAAGAAAGGAGATGAAATGAGATGAGTTATCACCATATTATTAGATGATGCGGGTAATTTTTAAGGATAGAAATAAATGGAAATCAACTTTTAATGATTTCTGAGTTAGTATTTACTTTTCTTTGATTTTAGGAAACCAACCAAAGAGTAGAAGTGCGCCAAGCGCGAGGGGTTGAAACTCGGAAGGTATGCACGTGCTACGCATGAGCGGTCAACATTAGCAGCGGGGCCCAGTGGGTGTACCATGTCCCTGTGTCGGTGTTTACTGGGTTGACCAAGTTTGCTTTATAGTGGCCCTGGGCTCTTGGGCTGTGTGTATTTAGGTATATTATCTTCCACGATATAAAAATCAAACTGTAGATAAAGATTCTGGCCCAGCTCTGCAGACCCAGTAATCAATTAGCAATGAGAAATGCTAGTTGGGCCAAGATTTAGATTTAGAACTGATATCTTTTGGGAGAACTCCGATCGAGCCTTCCCAAGTCAAATACTCGCATTAAAGCAAGTAGCTCCCATGCTCACAATTTAGCGCATGACTCTTGCCAGCCGCCTCCGTAGCCATCCGGTCACCGCGACGGTCGCCATCTCGCTGTGCAATCGTCTCATCCGGCGAAGCCAATCTCTGCTAAGGAGTTCCTGAATCTGGACTACGATGCCAAAATGCGGGTCAAGCGCACCCGCCTTGTAATTTTTCCGAATCGAAAAAGGCCTCCGAGGCCTCCATTTTGACCCGCCTACCCCTAACCTAAATTGAAATAGTAATGGTTTAGTTGATAGATGATAGCAGGGGAGGGGAACCGGTGCGGTTTATTGTAAATCATAGCTGATTTAGTGTACACATTCTTGGTTGGGGATGCGTATTATTTTGTAACAACCAATTTTGTTTAATTTAGCTGGCTGGATTACTATTTTGGTAATCAATCATTTTTCTCAAAAAATAATAATAATAATAATGGTTAAACTCAAAAACTAGACCGGGATCAGCCTTGACCCAGTTTTGAAGAGCTAGCCAAACATAGCCTAAGGTTCTTGCAATACGAGAACAAAATTTTGGAACCGTCATGTTGATTATGGATGTTATAATATGATCATACGGTCGCTTAACCATAAAAGAGCACGCGGCCTAACAACTACATCTCCCTCTTTTCGATATGCGCATATAAGACACTACAATCCAAACCAAAATCAACTACCACACTTTTATATCCATTCAATCGATGCTAGTTTGAGTGATGGGAGAGCAAGAAATCCACTTCGATAAAATGATCATTTGCCACTAAACAATTAATATCAATACTCATTCTATTCTTTTACTATATATGGTTATTTCTTAGAAATCATCATATACTTAGGGTCAATTTGGGTGAACCATATTATATTTCAAAATTATACTTAAATTATCTACAAAGTTAGTTTTTCTTCCGTTTACTGCTAATTTTTTTCCTAAAATTTCAACAGCAGTACTCTCACTCATGTAAAGCACATGACCTCTATTAGTGATGTTCTGCAAGCTTCCCAAATGAGATTAAGTGAGGGTATTGTTGTAATTTCATAAAAATTTAAGTAGAAAGTAGAGTCAAGTAGTTGACTAGAAGAAAAATTAACTACGTAGGTGGTTTAGGTATAAATTGAATATAAGATGATTTACGTAAATTGACCTTGATTAGAGATTTATGTGTAAAAACAAAACTGAAAGGATAGCAACTATTAAACAATGATATTGCCCATGCTCTATCGACAATTAACCATATAATTATAATAGAAATTTCCCCGGAAGCCATCATATACTCATAACTCATTTTGTATGCAAAAATCAGATCAATGAGAATCGAATGAAGCAATGAATAAAATGGAATGATCGTAGGAATAGAATGCTTATTTTTCATTCTCATTTTTTTGGGTCATTAGATAAAAAAGTGAGAATGTAAAAAAAAATTATTTTTGATATGGATAATAAGAAATTATAGCATATTTGATTGATATTTAATTTATTCAAATCTCACTCAAGTAGGAATACTCATTCCCTATAAACTTATTCGCCTTATATGGTATGCAAGAATTGAGTGAAGTGGGAATGGAATGTACGAGGAAATTGGATTAAATTAATGTAGAAATGGAATGCTTATTTTCATGCTCGCGTATGGATGCAATTTAGAGAATGAAGTGGGAATGGACATATACAAAAATTATGTATTTCATTAATTCCCACTTAAGTGGGAATGCCCATTCCCTACAATTTTATTGGAAATGCTCATTCCCACATAAGGTGAAGGTTAATGAGAAATGCGAATGACATTCTAGCTTTAAAAAAGATGCTGTGTTTGGTAGAAACGAATGAGAAGTGAAAATTAGCATTTCATTCCCTCTCAACCGTATATCAAACTAGGCATTTGGGAATGCTCATCGGAGAAATGTGAATGAACGTTTTAACTTTTAAAGAATGTGTCATGTTTGGTATGTATAAATTAGAAGTGGGAGTGAACATTCCTTTCCCACCTATTCCTCTATACCAAATGAGGCCTAAAAATTGTAAAAAATAACTTAATAGCCTAATTTATGAAAAGTAGCATTTAAAAACCCTAAGTTATAAAAACTAGCATGTTAGTACTTTTTGTTAATTGTACCTGATAATATTTCTACTTAGAGGGTTTGCTACTTAGATACTTTCAACAGCTATCCAGCATTTATTATGGGCACGATAACTGATATACTAGAGGTGCATCCTTCCCAGTCATCTCGTACTAGGGAAAAACCCTCTCAATGATGTAGCCCCCGTACCGGATATGGATCGAACCATCTCAAGACATTGAATCCAGCTCATGTGCTGCTTTAATGGGTGAATAGCCTAACCCTTGAAACATGCTATAGCCTCAAGTGGTGAAGAGACGACATTAAGGTGCCAAACCTTAATTGTCGATGTGAACTCTTGGAGAAGATTAGCATGTTATCCTTAGAGTGACTTTTTTCTATTAAGCAATGACCCTTCCACTCGGCACCGTTGAATCACTAAGGCCAACTTTCGTCCTTGCTCGACAAGTGAATCTTACAGTCAAGCTTCATTATGTCTTTGCACTCGAGGGCCAATCTCCGTCCAGCCCAAGGAAACCTTTGCACGCCTCTATTACCTTCTGGGAGGCCTAGTTCCCATAAAAATTATCTACATGAGATTGTCCCTTGACCCGTAGGTCCTTACACGAGGTTAAAGTTCTAGTTCTTTCAGAGTGGTATCTTACTAATGGCACAGGCCCTTCCCGTAAGGAGACTTTCTCGTCCTTCTACTAAAGCTACACAAGAAAGGCCCAAATCTAGTCCCAAGGAACAATGAAGCTTCATAGAGTCTTTCTGTCCAAGTGTAGGTAGTCTGCATCTTCACAAGCATGTCCATTTCACTGAGCCTCTCTCAGAGACATTGCCCATATCATTATACCTTTCGTGCTGGTCGGAACTTACCCGATAAGGAATTTTGCTACCTTAGTACCATTATAGTTTCAACCATCATTCACCGAGGCTTCGGTCGTCGACTCCCCTGTCAACAGGTTGCCAAGTTTCTCGACCTTTTCGGCGCTAGGCACGTGTCAGCCCCATGCATAGTCTCACGACTATGCGAAGACCTGTGTTTTTTGGTAAACCGTACCGTAGCTCGAGCCTAATCGCTGTGACCCTCTTTGTGAGGAGGAACCCCTTCTCTCGAGGATATGGGGATATTGCGAGTTCTGTAGACCCTCCATATTTTCTTAAATTATACAATCATTTCTATAGAGGGGTGTTTCCTATAATAACAGATTTTTTAATGATGTTTATAATATTTTAACGGCGAGCAACTTAGAATATTTATATGATATTTTTTTATAATTTAGTATATTTAAAGTATAATACTGATAAAATAATAAAGTATTTAGCTTAGAATTATTTTTGACAAATTAAAAGCTAGGCTAAATAACACTTACATACCCTATTGTTTCACATGCTTCTCGCTTACATACCCGAATTTGTATTTGGTAGAAAAAGAACCCTAAAGTTTTTTAAACTTCTACTCCCTTATTTTTTTTATGACACTTAAATACCTTGACGTTTTTAAATCTGGCAATTAAATGCCCTAAAGTTTTTAAAAGTTGAACCTAAATACTTTTTTAAGTTCGCATAATTGAGGGTATTGTGTGTGTTATGGTATTCTCAATCGTCAAAGTGCAACCCTTTTGTCAGGAATGGATGGGTGTACTTCTACATGCAATGCCCCAATCAATTTGGAGGCCAAAACTAACAAGGATCTCCACTTACCCGACTTGCTGAATCGACATCTTCTTGGGTCGACTCGAAGGGCGGTACTTGTCGGTCCTCTTGTCGAAGACGATTCGCTACGAGCCCACTCGACTAGCTATTCGATACTTTGCGGGTTTGACTCGAAAGGCATTACTTCTTGACCAAGCCAAAAGATGACTTCAATCTCGAGCTTCTCCCACTGACAACGTGTCAACATCACATTTAATGCTTGGTAGGCGTCATCATGCCTCTAGCCCATATAGTCTTCATGACTCATCGGACCATGTCGGCACCGCCATGCCTTCGATCAATTCTCATTTAATGCTGTTGTGATCCCTCCTCCACTCGCCGACCGACACCTATAAAGTAGGTACTGACGCAGCCGCCAGCCCATATTTGTTTACCGCCATTCTGTGCTCGGCCAAAGTGACGGTTCTACTCTTATACTAATAGTATAAATAGAGGTACTATTCTAACATACATGAGGGGGACTTTTGATCTCTAGTCTTGAATCTAAGTTATTCTAAGCAATATCTGAGAATTACATTTTGCTGCACTACACATAAAAACTCAAGCAGTTCTTCATTTCTCACTCAAGTTCATTAATGAATTAATCGTCGTAGGAACCACATGGGAACCAAACCTCATCCTCTCACGAACTGTTATTTATGCAGACTTCAGCTGCTCAACTCAGAACCAGATATTCGGGGAAGGAAGCAGCCCCTCATCAACTTCACCCAACCACATATATTGATTGTTTGATCATTTAACCATCAACAATGTACGAGTTTTAAAAACTTTATGGTATTCAAGCGTTAGGTTTAAAATTTTTAGGGTATTTAAGTGCCAAATTTAAAAAACTTTAGGTATATAAGTGCTAAAAAATGAATGAGCGTATTTAAGTGCAAGTATAAAAACTTTTAGCATATTTTCTTGCTATTAAATACAACTAGGAATATATAAGTGAAAAGTAAATGAAACAATACGATATATAAATGATATTTAGTGGGTGTTAAGGAACTCTTAATTTTAAGGTTATAAGCTATACTGGCTTTTAATGGCTCTTGGTTTTTTTGATAAAAATACTATACAAATTGTTTGAGTATAATATTAATTTGTTTGGTCAAGTTAGCATTTAAAGTGAGTTTTTAAGCTAGTTTTTTTTTAAAACCGAGGTATATCAGTTTTTTAAAATGAGACTTATAAGCTAATTTATTTGATATTTTAATAAAAAAAATTAAAATAAAAAAGCTAGTTTAAAAACTGATCTGACTTAAAAAATAAGCCTTCCAAGACAACAACTTAGTCTGAAAATCTAAACAAGACCTTGACGGTGAAGTACATGCACGTGTTTGACATGACCCACCAGAAGGGCCGTTTCTTAACCCCGCTATCAGATTCTTTTCATTGGCAGTGTCGGTCGCCGCTACGCACCAACCTTATTCTGTCGTCATGCTCCGACGCTGACGTCATCTTTAACGCCAGCAAGGCCCCCATTCACACGTATCGCGCCTACCTAATTGGGGCAGCGCACCAAACGGGTCGGGTTCTCACCTGGATCCGATACGCCAGTGCGCAAAATGCGGTGGGCCCCGTCAGCCCCCGAAGTCAAACCTTTTCCTCCGAAGGTGAATCTGTCACCATCCTCAGAAAGAAAACCCGGCACCCACAGCTTCACCTCGCATTCTGTGGGCCCGCGGCGTATGGGTGGTGAACTGGGTTTCCGCCGCACGGGAAGCCCCCCTTGACACTGGGCTCTCAGGAACCGTCCTTTTCCGTGTGGTGGGCCCACTCGGTCTTAGACTGCACGCGTTGTTCCGGCGCGTTAAAGTACGAGCTCTCCCGCTCACACGCCCAACGAGGGCTCCCGTGCGGTTACGGTACATCCGCCTGCGGAGTATGGTAAACTAGCGTGGTTACTTACTTTTGTTTCCCCACGTGGCGCTGGTTTGGATTATGGTTGCCGGAGCGAGAAAGGGCTATGCTGCGCCTGCGAGACAGCAGAAACGTAGGGAAAGAGGAAAAAGACACGGAAAGGCCGTTTCAAGAAACGGTTTCATGAATTTGGTTCTATTTCGGGAACTTTTTCGTTTAGCTCCCTACTGCTTTTTTTTTGTATTTCATGGCTTGTGGTTTCTCTTGCTGCATAGAGGCTTGGTAGTTGGCAGGTAAAGACGGTCAACAACAAGAAATCTCACTCATAAGTTATTAAATTAATTAGCAAGTAAATACAATGTATTTTTTTTTTCACTTGTTTTCTTCATAACGTTTATAAATTCTGAAATTTTAAAAATAACACTTTAGTAATTTTGCGTGCAGATGTCAACATTCTCCTAATAGTGAATGTGAAATTCAATGGTCATTTTAAAACACTTTGTGTTGAATATTTATTGAATTTATTATTAAACCTATATGAATTATATTTTAAACTTATCCTACTTGAACTTTAAAATAAAAATTCTAGAATTAACATGCGAGTATCACAAAAAATATACAGATAGATTTTCTCTCATTTGCATGACAAAAGGTAATAATGTGGCAAATAAAAGGGTTTATTTTTCTAGAAACCACCTTAAAACTAGGTAATTATACAAAAATTAACTTCCAGTTTTAATTTAAAAATAAATTACCTTTAAAGTGGTTTTTTATTTGTAATCAACCACATCCTAGTCAACAAATTTACTAACAGACTAAAAATAAGGTTTAAAAAATCAAGTTCAAGGTATGTGTGTTGTATACTAAAAGGACCGAAACACTAAAATATTAGTCACATGCCTCAAATATGAGTTTTTTAAAGATAATTTTGAATTTTTAGTAAAAAATTTAATTGAGAGGTAGTTAATTGCAATAAAAATCTATTTTAAAAATTATTTATATATGAATTAAAATTAAAAGGTGGTTTACATATAATTATTCTATTTTTAATTTGGTTCTTGGAAAAAGGAACTCCGCATTTGAAAATTTTAGGAGTATAAATGTTTCTAATATACCCAAATGCGCAATAGAGTGAATTGTAAGGTATTTAAGTGATAACTAGCAAGTTTCTAATACTGCAAATTCAGAGGGGTTTATGTGAAATATGCTCTATAAAGCAAACACGGGTGGTTTTTTTATTCTCTCTTTTAAGTTTGTGGAGAAGAGTGCTCTTCTTCTTCTTTCTCTATCTCTCTCTCTCATCGCTTCCTCTCACTTCCTCTCTCCTCTCCTTCACTTTCTCTCTCCTCCCTCGTCGCCGGAGAATGGGAGTACCGTTGCTGACGCTTCCGCGGCTGGCCCGATCAGTGATGGCTATAGCTCAGGCGCTAAGTCTCTTGTGTGGGCGGCGGCCGTTCTCTAGCTAACGAGGGATCGTTTCGTCGGCCGTTGCGCCCGAGCTCAATGAAGGTGAGAAAAACCATTTAGGGTTTTTGTTTGTGCTATTTTCGTTCGATCTACACTAGTACTGTATACATTGTTGAATTTATGAACGTTGATGACTTTTTGGTTGCTTTCTCTTGAATTCTGGATCTTTCATTGGTAAATGTTGGTTTCTTGTTTGATCTTTAGTCTCTCTTTTTGAGGTTTTTTTTGGGATTAGGTGGTAAAATTGGCAACTTTTTCTTGATTTTACTTCACTGGTGGTGGGTTATTTAATTTTTCTTTTTTTCCTTTTCTGAATTTGGAAGCTTTTATTTCTTAATATTACCAGTGAAATTTGTTAGATGTGGGAATATCAATTTTTTCATAACGGTAATATTTTGGTTACTTCGTTGATTATTAGTATTCTATCTTGGTTACTAATGAGTTCTCTGGCTTCAGATTGATCTTCAAGTTCTGATGGTGATCTTTCATTTTTTATGCCTATTTTGAGGAATTTACTGGTTATGATGTTTGAGTGTGATTAATGTTACTTTTTTTGAGCAAAAGGAAGGTTTTTGCACTTGAACATTCATTTTCTTTGCCTTTAGACTGTTCCATTCTGACTTTAAATTGTCACCATTGTCTTGTGATCAAATAATTTCTTTGGTTACTCATTAGTCATCTTGTAGATATGTAAGAAATAAAAGGTTCTAGTATGGTGGTTATCTTTCATTTTGTTTGTTACCAATTTGAGAAATCTAGTAGTTATGATGTTTCAGTGCGATTAATGTTACTATTTTATTACAAAAGGAAGGTTTTTTGCTTGTGAACATCATTTTCTTCTCCTTTATACTGTTTCATTCTGTTTTTAAAATAACATCATTGTCTTGTGATCAAATAATTTCTTTGGTTACTCATTGATCATGTTGTGGAAAAATTTCTGGTTCTTTATTCAATTGCAAATTTTTGCTGAGTTTTCATGGAAGTGAATGAAATCTAGCTGAGATAATTGTGGCTGTGTCACAGAGGTGATATGGCAAATGAATATAAGATGCAGGGAGGAAATGGATGCTGGACCTTATCCTGATCGTCCAGGGGAGCCAGATTGTGCTTATTTTGTTAGAACTGGCCTTTGCAGGTTTGGAATGACTTGCAAATTTAACCATCCTGCCAACAGGAAGCTGGTAATTACACGCCTGCTTGAATGGCTTAATTTCTTTGATGCTTTGTTCTTGTCCGCTATTGATCTATTTTTAATTGCATAACAAGGAGTTGATGGTTGTTGAATTCCAGTAATGACATGTTATGATTTTTGTCTGAGCTTCTGTGGAGTACATGTATTATTCATAATATTGGCAATTTAGAACAATTGTAGAGTCTTTATATGTCTTCTGTGATTGCATTCTATGCTTTGAGTTATTTTTTCTATTTTCTTTAGCACACTTATTTGGACTATTGAATTTATGTTTGATGTGTATTTTGTGCATCTATTTTCTTTAGCACACTTATTTGGACTATTGAATTTATGTTTGATGTGTATTTTGTGCATCTCTTTGCAAATTTCTTTGGAATTATTGCTTTGGACTATTGAATTTATGTTTGATGTGTATTTTGTGCATCTCTTTGCAAATTTCTTTGGAATTATTGTAACATGTGTTGTAAAGGCATCATTAAACTGCTTCTAACTACAATTTTGGTATGATGCTTTGGTTAGTAATTATTGTTCTTCTGAAGAAGGCTCTGGTTTATTCTATATGTAGTGTGATTTTAGGGCTGTTGCCCAGACCATTTTTGGGGACATGAAAAGTGGAATTTGTTTGTTTTTTTGCTTTGGTCGACCCCCCTTAAATTGATATCATATCATAAGGTTCTCAAACAACATTCATTTGATTAGTTACATTAGTCTGCTTAGTCCAATGTTTCTTAATATAGTCGTCAAATTTGTTATCACCACTTCTGGCTTCCTTCTAGACAATATACATCAGACAATATTTTTCTGGTTAAATCTCTCTTCCTTCCCTGAGGCTAGCCATAAGGTTTCTCTTTCTTTGAGTTGGTTGTCCGTCGTTGTTTAGAATTGATTTTGATAATGATCACAAAAACAGTGTACTTGTCCTCTTTTTCTATATCTAAAGCTGTCAGCATCAGAAAGAATCTTTGAGTTGTTTAGATACATTTTTATAGCTTCCAGAACTAGTGCATGCTTTGTTTCTAATTACAGTCTTTATTGGATGAGTATCGCAATCACATATTACTAGTGTTATGTAATATATAGTTATGAAACCCAGACACAAGTCATGTTCAGTTATTCTTTTGTTTTTTACTTGAAGCTGGTTATGGTATCCCAAAAGTCATGTTTTAATCACGTAATCATATACTAGTCTGGTATTCTATATAAACCTGAATCCATTGAAGAGGAACAGTTAGATGACTCCTCCGAAACTTCAGAACCCATATTCCAACATTCCTAGGAACGTGGTTGCATGAGAATCCCATTGGTGTATGGAGTTTCTTTAGATAAATATGGTGTTGGATAGCAGGTTCCTAATATATTTCCTAATTTGTTTTGGTAATAAGTTATTGGGATTCCTAATCTGTTTTGGTAACATGATTCCAAATTTGTTTTGATAATAGGTTATTAGGATTCCTAATCTGTTTTGTCTTTGGTTTTAGAATTACTAGTATGTTTTTGGTTTTAGGATTTCTATATATGGAACGATTGGAAGAGAGAATTGAGCAGCGAATTGGTGATATTTGGAGCACAGAAAAGATGTATTTTCTGAGCTATTGGTTAATGTTTTATTTGGAGAGAATTAGAGATTTGTTGGTGAGATTAATTAGTGAGTTCGAGTGATTTGAAATCTCAGTTTATACTCTTCTTCTCTATTAGTGAAAACCCCATCCTTTTCTTGTCCCGTGGATGTAGACAACTTGTCGAACCACGTTAAAATTGGTTGTTTGTGTTCGTGCCGTTATTTTGATTGTGTTTGGTCTTCTCTCGGTGTTTGTTTGATTTGGTCTCTCGAAGCACATCAGTTTGGTTTTGACTTCTGCCACGCACAACAAGTGGTATCAGAGTTCGGGCTACGCTTGGGCTATTTGGATGAGTAGATCGTTTTGGAGGTTCGTCTAGGATTTCGTTTGGTGATAAATATGTGATCTTTTTGGTAAAGACTATCTTTTTTAATTTTGGATCTATTCTTCGTTTGTTCCGTTTTGGTTTGTTGGTGCTTTTTTGAAAGATGGTCTAGAAAGGAGTTGCGGAGGGTACTTCCGGCGTGAAGACCGTCCAAAGTTTGAATATCCACTATGAAAATAGATGTGGAAAAGTTTAATGACACAAATAATTTTGATCTTTGGAGATGTAAAATCTTGGATGCGCTCAACGCGCAAAATTTGGAAGACACTTTGAAGTTGAATGAGAAACCGGACGATATTGAGGAGAAAGTTTAGAAAAAGATGAATAGAACGACGTGTGGTGTGATTAGATCTTTGTTTGACTCAAGATTTAAAATATGATGTGATCAATAAGATTTCAGCTAAAAAGATTTGGGAGATCATTAAGAGCAAATATTTGACCAATAGTGTAGAGAACCGCTTGTATTTAAAGATGATGCTTTATTGTTTTCAATTGAAGAAAGGAACCTCCATTCGTGATCACATGAAACATTACACAAAAATTCTTAATGATTTGACGAATATAGATGTGATGATTGAAGATGAGGACAATGTGTTATTATGAGTTTCTTACCCGACGAGAAATATGAGAGATTCGTTCTTACTCTTATTAATGAGAATGCATCTATTTTGTATAGTGAGGTCATCGCTGCACTTGTGAATTATCAGCTTCGAAAGAAGGATAAAACTTTAGTTGAGCTGGTAGCAGGGGTATTGGTCGCAAGAGCAAATAGTCCAAACCCAAATAGGAGGTCGCAGTCTAGAGGGGTACATCCTGGAGTTCATAGGAATCAGTGTGCCTTTTGTAAAGATGATGGACATTGAAAAGCCGAATGCCTAAAGTTGGTTGATCGACCCGGGAAAAATAAGGGGAAAACTATTCAAGCTTCAGAGGTGAATGTTGTCAAGGCTAGTGGCGACAATTCAGATTCGGATTTTTCGGGCTATTCATTAGCACTACCGTCAGTTTGTGTTGTCGACTTTACAGAGTGAATATTGGATTCGGGTGTTTTTTACTATATTTGTCCTAAGAGGGATTGGTTCTCCAGCTTTCAGGAGTTGGAAATAGGGGATGTCGTGCTCATGGGTAATGATCATGAATGTCCTATTGGTGGTATCGATAGTTCGTATAAGGATGTATGACGGAGTGATTCGGGAGTTGGATGAAGTGAGATTCGTTCCTTAGTTGAAGAAGAATATCATTTCACTTGGAGTTTTGGAGGCAGCATGCTATAAGGTGACCTTACATGATGCATGTTTAAAGGTCATATTTGGGTCCATGATTGTGATGAAGAGCGGAGCGTCAGGAGGAAGAATTTGTACTATTTGATTGGGAGCACGATGATTGGTAGAGAACTGACGACTTTTTTGGATTTAGCTAGACTGTGGCATTTGTGGAGGCTGAGATATTTGATTGGTTATGTTGTGCATGGTTTGTTGAAGAGTGTTTTGACCTGCAGATTAAAGTTCTTTGAGCACATTGGTATGAGCAAAAAGGCTGAGGTGGAGTTTGGTACTTCTATCCATCGATCGAGGAGTCTTTTAGGTGGTGTTCATTCAGGCATTTGGGGGCTTTCTAAGGAGCCATTGTTGGGAGGTAATATGTATTTAGTTTCCGCAGTTAGGGAATGTTTTAGGGTATTAGTGGGTTGCAACCAAGTCCCGTTAGTTTGAAGTCTTAGAAGTCAACAACAGATGGATGAAGTGTGTTGGCAGAAAGGTAACCCGTCGTTTTATTTTTTGTAAGGGTTCTTTCTTACATTTGTACCAATCTTACGGCAGTTTGAGACACTTCATTGAAGAGGAGACATTGAGCGACGAGATGAGATGACAGTTTTGATGGATCGTTCTTTACTGGAGGAGGATCGATGTTTGTTGTCGAGCATTGGATTGCAGAGGAGTTTTGGAGCTTCGACATATTGGGATCATCTTAGTCATAGGTTGCCGACTGTCGCGTTTAGAGTTATTGGATCTGGTGGAGCTACTTTAGATTTTGGGTTGCAGCGGATGTTTGGTTGTCCAGTATTTGATCATATTGAGGATGTGAGATTTGATCCGATTGCACATTTGGGATTCAGAGGCTCGTTTGGTTATCAGTTGGGAGACTCTGATTTTGTTCTGAGCAGATATATCACATTTGACTCTCGGTAGGTGAAGAGTGTTGATCAGATCATTAGGATATCACAGCGGGTGGATGATGATGCTATTTCACGTTGGGTGAAGATTACTCCACATACTCCAGATCATACTGTATCGTTTGGGATTCCAGTTGAGATGACACAGTTTAGGGATCATTTGGATTTAGATGCAAATGATGAGTTGGTTGATTCGAGTGCAGTTAGTGGATATAGTTTGGATTTGGATATGACCGTTGATTCACCTCAGGTGGAGGTGTTTAATTTGTTTCACTTTGGGGCCATTGGGAGAGTTATCGGTTGCAGATTTGTTGGTGAAGAGTTGAGAACTCTTCTATTGGATTGAGGGTCTTTGAAGGCCATTTGGTGAACTACGTGAATGCTTGATTCCTTGGGCAAGAGGATATGTAGGTAGTCATTTATGATGCAGCCGGTTTGGTGAGTTGATACCGACATTTGAAGTTTGTTCGCATTCTCGTTTGAGTTCTTAATTTGTTGTGGATTGAGTCCGTTATCATGGATTTGTTCCACTTCGTACTGGACGTAACAAGTGAGACGTTTGGTTGGTATTAGCATCGGTTCAGTTTTAGAAAAACTTCGCCGAGGTGGAGAATTGTTGATAGCAGGTTCCTAATATGTTTTCTAATTTGTTTTGGTAACAGGTTATTGGGATTTCTAATCTGTTTTGGTAACATGATTCCAAATCTGTTTTGGTAACATGTTATTAGGATTCCTAATCTGTTTTGTTTTTATTTTTAGAATTCCTAGTATGTTTTTGGTTTTAGGATTTCTATATATATGGAACGATTGAAAGAGAGAATTAAGCAACGAATTGGGGATATTTGGAGCACAGAAAAGAGGTATTTTCTGAGCTATTGGTTAGGGTTTTATTTGGAGAGAATTAGAGATTTGTTGGTGAGATTAATTAGTGAGTTCGAGTGATTTGAAATCTCAATTTGTACTCTTCTTCTCTATTAGTGAAAACCTCATCCCTTTCTTGTCCCGTGGACGTATGCAACTTGCCGAACCACGTTAAAATTGGTTGTTTGTGTTCGTGCCGTTATTTTGATTGTGTTTGGGGTTCTCTCGGCGTTTGTTTGATTTGGTCTCTCGAAGCATATTGATTTGGTTTTGGCTTCCGCCGCGCACAACATATGGATCAACGCTTAACTAAGAATGTTCCTCTTATTTATGATCACAACCCCTAACAAGAGCATGCTCAAAAACAAATCTAAGCTTCATCTATGCTTCATAAAATGAAGCCAACCATCAAAATTTATGATAAGCATCTATTATGGAGACTTCTGGAGGATATTCATTTTACTAGGCGCCAAACTTGAGAATCCCTAGATTCCCTACTTCCTATGTATAGTCATTATTTAGTGGTTAACCTTTTTCGATATAGAAAATGGAAGGAGGAGTTCCCACTTTAAGATGGATTCCTGTTCTTGGAAGTCCAAAAGAATTGAGCTTCCAAATTTAGCTCACAAACAACATTCTTAAACATTGTTGCGCCTATGAGTTAACAATGGAAAGGATCTCCACCATGGACTCCATCATCAAATTATAGTGAACGATGGGTGACTCGTCAATGAGTTAAATATGTCTGAAGATGCAAAAAGAGGTGATACATTGATGAGTCAACAAGCGAAGAAGACAACAAAGGATCCAAGAAGAAGTGGCTTGCGGAAGAGTCAAGGAGACTCATGCATGCATAAATTTAGCTACTTCCTGCAATCTTTATCAGTTGGTTACAAATTCATTCATACATTGAAAGTCACTAGCTATCTAATAAGTCATTAAAAGTTGAGACACGAGTTCATAACTTCAAAATATTAAAACTTTTCATCTACTCTTCTTCATCATCTGCATAGCAAACATTCTAAGCTAACTCTTGTTCAGAGGGAGCCTCGATCTTTACTGTTCTTTCATTCCCCAAAGCTCAAAATCCAAATTTTTAATCAACGACAATTAGTCATCTTGACATCAACCCTATTAATGGTAGTTAAACTTTTTTGCAATTGGGAAATTTCATAACATACTTTGAATTTATAGTGCCTCAAAACTCAAGATCACCTTAACTTTTAGTGCAAGCCTAATTTGTATAGTGATATTTCCTTGAGAATATCTTCCTTAATCTTTAATTTATTTCTCTATTGAAGATTATGTCCCTCGATGACGACAAAGCTTCTAGATGCTGCGAAAATGTTTAGGGACCTACTTGATAACAATAATAATGAAGATTGAAAACTTGTCGACGACGATGGCGAAGCTCGGAGAAGAGGTGCAATGAGCATGGTTAAATGAGGAGATGATGATGTTGGAGAATAAAGAGTGTCCAGAGGTTTTTTTAAGCGTTGTTGGAGAAGAAACTAGTCAATGACGGCATAGAAGAGAAAGAAGTTAGAGAGAAGTGTTTAGTTTTTTTGTTTGATGACGGCATAGAAGAGAAAGAAGTTAGAGAGAAGTGTTTAGTTTTTTTGTTTGAGAGGTAGAGAGTGTTCTTCCAATTCGTAAGAGAAGTTTTTAGTTTTCATGTAAATGGGTTACATTTTTGTGTTTTGTTTAAACAATAACGCCATTAGTGAGTAATGGACATAATTTAATTATGCAGACACATGATGAGATCAGTTCATTATGTTGTGTGCCTGCAACAGGATAATTGGCCGATTAAAATGGGTTTTAGAACATTGATGCTCATTAATGAAGCTCCAAATCCTATTTTTAACCAAGTACCTATGGGTTATATTAATAGTAATTTATGGAGATCATTGTTTTGTTATTCTTGAGCTCAGACAAGTGCAAAATAGGAGGATAGCTTGTGTACGAGGAGAGTGTTTTTTTTTTGTTGGGAGGGGGGGTGCGATTGTTGGTGAGCAACGAATGACTCACTTTGGATTTAGATCTTAACATAAGGCATGAGATAATAAACAAAGATGAAGGGATTTATCATTCATGATGTGTACTAGAGCTTCGTGCATATTACTCGTCATACATTGAAGCTTGGATTCAAAATAGTAAGGGAAGGAATAAGTTCTCTCACTTCAAGTTCATACACGTATAGCGTGATGAAGTTTTTTCAGGTAAAGTTTTTAGAAACTATACTAAATAATTGAGAGAAAATCATAGTATTAGGAAGCATATAACCCATCTTATTTATTGAAGAAAATAAAATACATGTAAACTATATATGTATAATGATATGTCAAAAAGTTAGATGTTACCTTACGCAAAAAAAAAAAAAAAAAAAAAAAAAAACGTTAGATGTTACCATAATCTAGAATACTCGTGCTTTTCTACATTAGTTATATCCTTTTGTATGATTAGAATCCAACTATCTATAACTTCTTGATGAGGAACAACGAAAATCTCGTCAGCGACAAGCAATTTTCAGCATCGGTCGTGGAGCCTACATCACTCATCTATTAGTAAAAAAATTTATAATTAAATCAAATAGCGCACTACGCTATTATTGAAAAAGGAAGAACATATTACGTATGAATGGATGGAACAAAAGGTTAGATGTTATCATAATAGGAGACGTCAATCCTTTCTGAACCGAGTAATAAGCTTTTTATGTGGCAGTAGTCTTAAATAGCCGTAGATCGTCAATGATCATGATATTTCGTTCAAATAGAGTATGTTCATCTAGTTAAAGAGAATATGTGCAGTGGTTGGGACAACCTCCTTTTTGACAAAGTCTCTTTGAATGATCGTTTTTCTTGAATTTGCAACTGGATGCTTATAGCTTGAGGATGCAGTTAGGTGATCCACTTTCTAGTGGTTACGAAGCATGTAATGTTCGAGAGCTTTATCCAAAGTCTTCTGGTAGTCATATCTATACAAATAACCTTGACAATAATACCTCTACTTTGGCCAAACTTTATTCTAATTTCATTCGTTCTGAGAGAAGTGAGGTTAATCCTTAGCTAAAGCATCAAGGGCAGCCCAGTGCATATGACTCCTACTATTGTGGGCTCTGGAGGGGTTCAGATATTCGCAACCTTATCCCTGTATGTGGAGAGTTTGTTTCTGAGATTTGAATACGTGACCTATAGATAAAAAGACAATAACCTTATTGTTGCGCAAAAACTCACCCTCAACCTTACCATAGCAAAAGGATAGGGTTGTATTTTAGGAAGCATGAACAGCGACATGGAATTCATATACAATATGACACAAAAGAACTAGGAATCCTTATAAAGTAGACATAGATGACACGACAACATGGAGAGACAAACATATAAAAATAAAAAGGAAAAGAAAAGCACCTAGTATTAGTGGTGAGCGTGAGCCTTGGTGCAACGGTTAGGTTCTTGCTTTGTGACCTGGAGGTCACGGATTTAAGACTCAGAAACATCCTCTCCGCATGGGGATAATGCTGCATACTTTGACCCTTCCATAGCCCATAATGACGGAAGCCTTGTGCAATGGGCCACCCCTAGTCATATGGTCATGACATGTTTTATTTAAGAGAAAGGAAGAACAAAGTTATGGAATAATTGCATATTTTTATTAAAGAGAAAGTAAGAACTAAGTTATGGGATAATTGATTGACATCAAGAGGTCCTAATCTTAAACTTAAGAGAATGATTGAAAGTATTTTCCAATGTCTAATGTAACACAAGCCTTTGATGCCTCAACATTTAATCTAATACAAACAAAAAGATTTTGCTCCCTACCTATGTCAAGGTTGGCATATCTTCCTTTCATGTTTATTTGATCAAGGATGCCCGTAGTGCATTTGACATGCAGTCTTTAAGTTCTTTGTGAACCAACACTACTTTGATGTGTCTGATACAAAGTGTCGGGCAGATATCCGTTGGTCTGACACGTGTTAGATGCAGACCAATGATTGGTGAAGTGCCCATGCTTCACAAATTTATTCCAGTTTTATGTGATTTTGTTGCTGATATAGGGTTTTGATTTTATGAAAATCGATATTTATAAATCTAAAGTTCCATCTTTTATTTTTATGCATCATTTGCACTTTTCATTGGTGCGTGCCAAACACATCATTTTGGAAGTTAGACAGCTCATTCCATCTTCTCATTTATTTCCACATATTGTGGGCGTCCCACATATGATGGGAATAAGCATTGGCATTCTCACCTAAAGTGAGAATTAAAAAGTTTAATGCTAAATTATCAACTTAATATCAATTTGGTTATTTTTTCTACTAATACAAATGTGGTTGTTTTCCCTGTATAAAGTACTACCAAATTGAGGTTAGATTTTGATATTAATACCATAATTTGCAAATGAAAGAAGAAATGCCATATTGGTGATATGGTCCTACTAAAAATACCAATCTAGTAATTTAGCCAAAAATTAAAATAAATTCTTAGTATTCCCTAATTGCTTATTGATTATCCAATACCAAAAAAATAGAAAGATTGTTGTTCTTGCTTCATTCTCTAATCGCACTCAAACATGAGAATGGAAATGACCATTCCGGTCCCAAATTTATTCTATCTCAATCCTTACTTCATTCCGTTCTCACTTGACTTGAGGTCTACACACATAACAAGGCGTTAGTCTCCACTCTAGAAGCTATGATCCGATAGCCTGGTGTCCTCTCACATAGCAAAGTAGCCAGAATATTTTGAATAGATTTGTTGGATCTGATTCTGTGAATCTGTGATGGAGGGTAGACTTACGCCAAAGAAGAATACCTTGCTAGAATTTGCTGAAGTTTTAAGATGAGGCACTGAAATTGCATCATATCATCTTTAATGCATTGCTAAATTGGTATTTAGCTCAACGACATTGATTGATGAAAATGAAACTTTCCTGTATATCCACAGAATGCTACCACATTTTTTATTTCTTTCTGATTTATCACTTTGCTTCTACATGTTATATAATCACTCTTAATTTCAGTAGATATGTACCATAAAATGATGGTCTTAATTAGATAAATTTGTTAATTGCCAGGCTGCTGCTTCTGTTGCTGCCAGAGTTAAGGGAGATTATCCAGAGAGACCAGGCCAGCCGGACTGCCAGGTTAGCCTTTAGTAAGTAATATCCGAGTATTATAGAATTTATTATGCTTATATGAAATGACACATTTCAAATTATAACACAATGGATCACCATGTATATGTTATCAGATGTGTCAGTAGTTTGCTCTCAGTACAAATTGTTCCATAAATGCATTCATCTGAACTGTCGCATTATCTAAGTGGCGGATTATCTAGTTTTGTACTACTGTTTAACTGAAAACTGTTCAGTTGACTTGCTTTTGGTGTTTAGTGTTCTTTTCATTAGATTTCCCAGTTATCCTGAGTTAACTGAGCATTCTTCTGGAGGACAGCGGAATTCTTTCCTTAGTGACCATTGATTGAGAAAGTTAAACTTTGTTTTTATATGATCAGATCGAATGGAATTGAGATCACTAGAGTCTGTGTGAAGCATAAATATCATGTCTTGGATTTGCCATCTGCACCACTTTAGGCGGCAATATTATTGTCTAAATGACAGTTCATTAATTTTTTTTGGAATCTATGCATTTTATTTTCTGACTTGTATGGATTAGTAAGTTGCACGCCACAACTGGCTAGCTGCCATTGCTCAAAAGGGTGTGTCTCTGCCATTTCAACTATCCTTTGTATAATGTGGCTCCCTTCTTTTTTTTTTCTGTCCCTGCTGCATTGAATTACCATTCGACACTATGGCAGCAAGATAAGTCGATCAATCCTTAAATGCATATGTATGCTGTATGCACATGTTACACAAAATTATTTGCACTAACTTTTCTGGTAAGGTGAAAATCACTAAGGGCAAAATTTACAAATATTATATTTGAGAATTGGGTGATACATAAAGTTGATTCACCCAATTTGTTCTTAATATTCATCATCTATGTTGGTTATCAGTTATGTTTCTCTTTGATACTGAGCATGTATATTGACTTTTTTCTTTCCTTTTTCCAGTATTTCATGAGGACAGGGACCTGCAAGTTCGGCGCAACCTGTAAATTTCATCACCCTAGAGATAAGGCTGAAATTGCTGGGCAAGTTCAGTTAAATCTTCAAGGCTATCCACTTCGCCCGGTTAGCGATCTATTTCTTTAGCATGAGATAAATGTGCACATTTATTTTTCGGTAGTAATTTTAGATATTTATTGTGTCCTCATGGTTTTCTTTTCATATTTGGGCGATGATAACTTCACCGTAAATTATAACATTCATTGTTTCTTCATAATGCAGAACGAAAAAGAATGTTCTTACTATTTGAGAACAGGTCAGTGTAAATTTGGCTTGACATGCAAATTTCATCACCCACATTCCTCTACAGCACCTGGTCAACAATCATATGCTGGGGGACTGACAAACTGGCCCCTCTCAAGAGCATCTTTCATTCCAAGTCCTCGCTGGCAAGGTCCTTCAAGCTATGCTCAACTAATTGTTCCTCAAGGGCTAGTTCAAGTTTCCGGATGGAATCCATATTCTGTAAGTGTCACTTTCTGTCCTAATTTATTTATTCTCAATATGCCTTTTGATCCCTTTACTCTGTCGTAATTGTGTTTAAGTGGGTGATGAAAGCAAGTTATGACCTTGTATAGAACAGGTAGTTCAGATTTCTATGATAAATAACTTATCCAATGCCTGATGATGCCTTTCATAGGAAAAGATGCCTCTTTAATGTTGTTCAAAAATAGATGACGGTTGGTTTTGTAGAAGTATGTTATAAAATATTTGATGACTTCTCTCCAACCCAGAACAAGCTGTCAGAGTTTAAAAGGGAAATGCATTATTTTCATAAAATATGAGAGGAAGTTAGAGGTCACTAGCTTGAGTCATAAATCATGGAATAGCAGGATAGGTTAGAGAGATTCTTTAAGATGTAAAGTTTGGCAGCTATTTACATTGACGTCCATTCTTGACCAAAATATAGTTCCACATCGATGCTCTAGGATGCAGCCGCGCAACTTACATGAAATGAAAACTCAAGTTATAGGCCAACTACCATAGTCAACAGCCACTTAAATGTATTAGGTATAGAAGGCAGTAAAAGGTTATATTACACATTAGAAGAGGATGAAAACGGGCACATTTCATTTCAAACGTTATATTAGGTATAGAAGGCAATAAAAGGTTATATTACACATTAGAAGAGGATAAAAATGTATTAAGTTTTGCTTTTACATCTTCCGCTGTTTCTATATTGGAAAGGCATTTTATATAGTTGTTTCTATATCCAGTGCATCAAGTCCATTGGTCCCTGACTCTTTTGGACTCTCTCTATATTCAGAATACCTCGCCCCAAAGCGAACCAATTGCAGGATCTCAAGGGTCGACATTTTCATCTTATCGAGCTGGCTCTATTCCTATGAGTCTTTATGCGGCACAGAAGGAAAATATCTTTCCTGAGAGACCGGACCAACCAGAATGTCAATATTATATGAAGACCGGAGATTGCAAGTTTGGCGCAGTCTGCAAATTTCATCATCCGAGGGAGAGACTAACTCCTATTCCGAACTGTGTCTTGAGTCCTTTTGGCCTTCCCTTGCGTTCAGTAAGTTAACCCATTTGTCTTCAAATTTCGTCTTGTTTTCATTGTGTAATTACCATACATTCCACGTTTTGATTTTGCTTATATGTTTCGATGTGTCCTATTGTCTATGAACAATCTGTATCATGAGCTAATTAAAATCCTTTTAGCATACCCTTTTAAGAGGTCTTCGTCAGAGGGTGACTTCAATCAACTATTTATTATTGGGTTAATTGTGGACAGACCCATGTAGTATTGCCCAATTGTGGATAGACCCCTGTAGCTCTATGTTGCAGATGGACCCCCTGCGTGAATATTTTTCATGACTCCCTCAAAGAAAGAGAAATTGTTTTTTGGAAAATAGTCGTTCTGAGGGTAAAAGAGTCAAAATTCACCAATGGTGTCTATTTGCACTTGGGAGATAGTACAGGGATCGATCTGCAACAATAGAACTACGAGAGTCTATTCAGAATTGAGCGATGCTACAGGGGGTCGATCCACAATTAACCCTTATATGATTTTATTAGGTGATAAGGTCTGTCTTACGGAAGCTGTATGGTGGCTGACTTTAAACAATGCTTTTGTGAAAATATTATATTTTTAACTGAAAATATTTTCAACTGAGTACATTTTTGTCAAATGTTCACATTTTATAATTCCGTCTGAGAGTGAGAGTAGTTAATGTCTTGTGGTTTTTTAGTACTTGTACAAGTTTTAGAATATAGTTTAGGTTCATAAATGTTCTGTCTGAGAGTTTTTAATTTCTTTTATTATTTTCAACAGGGTGAACCGTTGTGTCTTTTCTATTCTCGGTATGGTATATGCAAATTTGGTCCTAATTGCAAATTTGACCATCCTGTTGGAACTTTCACATACAGTCCTACACCATCTTCTGGAATCCCTACATTAACATTATCATCAGAAGCTGGCCAACTTAATTCCAGAAGCCTCTCTATATCAGAACCTCGGCAAACTACTTCCTCAATTGAAAACATTGAAGCAGAGGGATCACATACCACTTCAAGCATCGGACAAGTTACAACTTTTACTTGACTCTTCCTGGATAAAAATGTAAATGAGTTTCTAATGCGAGATGTACAGTCTTTCATGATGATTCAACTCTTTCATTCTGAAGAGCTTCTTACACGATTAAAAAGCGCAAAACCATTCCATATTCCAAACAATTCATCTTGTAAAGTTGTTTCTGTTCCATTTCTTAGGGTGAAAGATAAAGTATCCCTTGCCGTTGTAAGGATCTTACGTTGTAAAAGGTCCGGTTTACCATCTCATCATCTTTCTTGATCATATCTTTCCTATCTTGATCTTGCACCTCTAATGTCTTTTTATCCTTTCCCCCCCTAAGGTCCATCCAAGTCAGGCCAGTATTTCTCCTCTTTCATGTATTGGCTTATCAAGTTCTCTGGATAGGGTATTTGGAAATTTTCTTCTTCTTTTCCCAGGTGACCGTTACTTGTCGCATGTTATAGATACAACTATACTGTGTGATTCTTCTCTGGCAATACTTCAGGCAACTGTAGAGTGTATGTGTCAGAAGAGGAAAACAACAAGGATGTAATAAGTCAGTCTTCAAGAAAATGAAGCAAACATAACACCCTGAAAACAAGAAGGATGTAATAAGTCGGTCTTCGAAAATGAAGCAAACATAACACCCTGCTGATTCTTGTTGTAGATTTCTTCTGGTTCCTTTTGTGTCTGATTTGGCTACGCAATGAGTAAGTTGTATTACACTGAACTGAAGACTGCTGCAACGCGAGGCATGTTCGACATACGTTTCGCAAGAAGGATACATGTTCATCAGATGTTCTGGCGAATTATTTGCTGCCCGCATACCTTGATATTTTGAAAATTTAACCCAATTTAAATTTGTAGAACAACATTTGTCTGTTCCTCAGCGTACCGAGGTCAAGATGCTGCATGTGGGATATCAGTTTTCAAGAGCGTTCTCTTGCTCTCTTTTTCGATCGGTCTTGTACATTCTTTGCTGATGAACTAAAAGGGTTCCGAATGTATTTATACCCTCCATTTTCTTTGATATGCTCATCGACAGTCGGCTGTCATACTTCTAGTTCCTTTTCGTTTGGAGAGAGACGATAATCTGATGTTAGTGAATCTTGGATTCCATACGTTTCAACAAGTTTGCAACCTATTTTGTTAAGTTGTGTTCTTTTATTTTTTTTTTCTGGGGTTGATTGCGCATAGATTCCTCATAGTATTGTTGTTTTGAACCTACCATCCCTATAGTTTGATTCTGTTAGACATCCGGCTCAATTTATTTCTCTCTTATTTTTAAAAATAGACTCGTTAAATCCATCCAGGAGTAACTAATATCTATCAAGATCATGCCAAAATCAAAACTACAAAGAGACGGACAGAGAAGATAGCAAGATCAAGGCAGCAAAACCAGCGGTGGGCCCGGCCCAAGTCATATCGGATCCGAACCAAGGGGCCTAACCCGGCTCATCTCGGCCCAACTAATCCCAAGCAGTGGTCCCACGGAGAACAGTCCTCTCTTTAAACCTCTCGCATAAAAAACAAAGGAAGCTATTAAAGATCATTACGACCTATTCCCCACCAAACTGTGGACAAAAAAAGGAACCACTTTGGGAAAGAGAACATTTCACTGCGAGAACATCAACAGAGGCCCGTAAACATAAACCAAGCCCCCAAATCCCCTTTCATCTGAAAAAGCCACTACGAGTATAAATACTCGGCCATCAACAAGAGCGGAGCGAACTCCAATGGCTTCTCCCTCTCAACGATCCCTCCTCCTCTTCCTCCTCCTCTTCATGGCCTCGGTCTCCCCCAATTCGGCCTCAGCCCAGGTGGGCCCCCCCCCTCAATCCCCTCTTACCCCAACACCCATTTCTCCATTTTGGTTATTTTTTTATTTACAGTGCTAAAGTTTCAGCCTTTTTGATCTCAGGCTGCTCTTCAGTCAAAGCTTGTGAGTGAGAGCCGTAGGAGGAGGCTCGGGGGCTTTCAGATATGCGCGCTGTGCACTTGCTGCGGGGGTCCGAAGGGCCTCTGCTTGCCTTCCCCCTGCTGTTATGCCATCAATTGCAACATACCCAATAGGCCCTTTGGGTTTTGCTCCTTCACCCCAAAGACGTGCAACTGCTTGGGGTGCCACCTCTGATTTCGTTGGTAATTTTTTTTTTTCTTGGTTTGCTTTGGGGTTTGTTTTTTTAGTGATTATGTTTCTTTTTTTAATGTGTTGTTATTGTTATTGTTATTGTTATTTTCGTCGTCATCAAGATTTGATGGTAGAAAACGAAAGTATTCAGCGCAGTGTAATGGGTATTTTTCTTGGTGCAAATCGATGGGTTTTTTTTTTTTTTGTTTACTTGTTTTGTGAGTAAATAATGTAAAAAAAAAAAAAGGATTTATTGCGGGCATTGCAAGCGTGGCGTTATTAAGGTGGGTGAGTGGTTGGTTAGGCATTAAAAGCATGTGGTTGTGATCCTTGTGAGGGTTTGTTCTATTAATGGGTTAATTGCAAATAGACCCCCCTATAATATGGGCTTTGGAATGGGTTAAGATAGACCCCTTGAGGATAAAAAAGAGTAAACAAAAAAAAAAATTAAAATCAAAGTACAGGGCAAAACGCAAGAGTAGCATGTATTTGTTGATGAACTATAGAAATGGTTCTGCTCTTTTATGTGCATTGTGTGTTAGTAAAAGCCAAGAGTGCTATGGTTGATTCACACACGTTATTTAATTAGGATAATGTGGGCATATTGTGCAGTGTTAATAAATTTTAATTGATTCGAGAGAGAGAGAGTATATACCCTTGGTTAGGGTCCTTCCTGTGTCATTTTTTTTATGTTACGCACTCGGCGCATGCTGGATTGGAATGTACTATCCACTTATTCATCTTGGCTCTATTGTGGATGAGAAAATGTTTTGAGGTGAAAAAGGATGGCCTAGCGAACGACGTTTCAGTCGTCGTGGAGGCTGGGAGGGCCATCGTACGGCCTAACCCCCACGTTAAAAGAGGCTGTTTCTTAGAGCAAGTGCAGCAGCCTCCCAAGGGGTCTCCTAAGAGCAAGTGCAGCAAGCTCCTAGTTGGGAGTCCTAGTCAGCATGCTCTCAAGAGCTCTCAAGGATTTTAGAATAAAAAATTAACAAATTAAGCCTTGGGAGGCACTCCTTCTTTTATGGAGCTCCAACAAGCTCCTAGTTAGGAGCTCCAACAATATCAAAAAAACTCCTCTTCTATTTTAATATTTTACCCATTACTTTTAATTATATTTAAACCTCTTGTATTTTATTTCTAACCGTTGGATACGGCGAGTATAAGGTCGATCCTTCACCGGTAAGGAGATGCGAATAGTAGTTGTTTTGGGAGGGATCCATGAGATTTGTAATTTGATAGGAAAATATAGAGTTTTTTTATGAGAGAGTTGTGTGGATTGTGAATTGTGAATTGTGAATTTATAGAGTTTTTTTTACTGTTCAACGACATTATTTTTCAACTCTAACGCCAAATTTTTTAACGTTCATTTTCGCAACGGTCATTTTTCAACGTATCATTTACTTCATTTATTTCATTTCTCAACGGTCATTTGAACGTTCATTTTCTCAATGCTCATTTATTTCTTTTATCTTCAAAGTATCATTTCCAAGGACATCATTTTCAAGGACATTAACTCTTGTGCTGCCAATTAAAAAAAAACTCAGCAAAATATCCGTCCTTATCTTCACTCCCCAACCTTCGTCTTCATCTCCCCAACCAAGATAATCACCATCGCCCCAAATCTTCATCTCCCCAACCAAGCGCCGACCCAAATCTTCATCACCCCAAATCTTCAGCTCAGCAAAAAACCCAGTCCTCTTCATCTCCGTCGCCCCAAACCCAAGCATCTTCATCTCCCCAACCGAGCTCCGCCGTCGAATCAAACCCTCTCCCTTCTTCAACTCTGCAATTGTGTACTTGTTGGGGGGGGGGGGGCCGGCTTCTCAAAAATCCTTCTTCCGAGGTTGGAGCCCCTCCAAGCCACTCCACAAATTTGTGGAGCGCTTGGGAGCTCGGAAGCTCTCAACAGTCACGTCAGCCTAAGGAGCCCCGCTTAGGAGCGGTTAGGAGCTTGCTGGAGGGGGGGCTGCCAACTTCCACGGCCACGTCAGCCTTGAGAGCAGAGATCAGAGCTTGCTGCCCTTGCTCTAAGTCCTATGTGGCAAGGAAAAGCTCCCAAGACCTTCCAACAAGCTATCAAGAAAGCTCTCAAGTCCTAGTTGGCGGTGGGGCCCACCATGGAGCTCCTAAGAGCTCCACAAATTTGTGGAGCACTTGTGAGCTCCTAAGGGGTGGGCGCCCATTAAAAACTATTTTTTTATTAGATTTGTTGTTTTAAAATATATTTGTAAAATGTTATTTTTAGGAGAATGGATTTTTTAAATAATATTTGAACTCCTAGTTAGGAGTTTGTTGGAATATTTCTCCTAGTAAGGAGCTCCTAAGTGGGCCCCATGCTTGAGAGCACTCCAACAAGAGCTCCCTACTAGGACATTGCTGCACTTGCTCTAAGACGGAACCTTTATCCTCTAGCTCACAAGGCGAAAACTTTACAGCTGCGCCAAGGCTCGCTCTCCTTTCATTGGAATCTGCGAGAACTGGTGGAACTAGAGCAATTCATGGGAGAGATGCCAACTATTAAATTTAAAAAAAAAAGATCATAATTGTTTCAGATTTAGATCGACGAATGGTTGTGATTTAGGAAGTGGTTTTTCTATGACAAATTAACAAGGAGTGGGGGAGGATCTATCTGTGTATGCGTGCTGCGAAGACCAGCCATTTACTACTTGCTAATGGATTCCGCAGTTGATGTCCCTCGGTCTATGATTTGGTTAGTTGAAACTTTTAAAGGTTTTAGTAGTGTGCTTTTTGAGTTTCCATTTTTGTTGGCAAAGAGAATAGTTGTGGACTAGAGAAGAGTATGAATGATGTCAATCATCTTCAAGGACTTGGTACCGAAACTGTTTTGTATTGAAAGTTGAATAAGATTAGCGGGGACGGTATAATACCATTGAAATTGTCTCATTGTTAAAGTGATTATGACTTGGAGCATGGTGGGCGACTTGCTTATTTGTAACTTATAAGTGAGTTTTTACTTAATAAGTACCTACTAAAACCATGTTTGGTAAAGTTTACTTATTTACTTATTTTTAATTTATAGGTAAGGAAAAAATAAGTCAGGATTTCCCACCTTATTTTCTTGACGCTTGTAAGCAGATTTACTTATCGATGATTAAATACTACTTTGTCCTCTAATAAAATCATACCCCCTTTAAAAGCACGAGTTCGAGAAAATCTTTCTGTAGATAAAAATACCCCTACAAAGTTTGAACTATCCTATCACTAATAAAATTCTAATTTTTAAATTGTGTTTAATGATGATTTATCATAATCCTAATCAAATCCTAGCATTTAAATTGTATAATTATCCTAATCATAACAAATTCTAAAAGGATCAGAATCAAACATCCAATTATATATAAGCCTCTAAACCCCCAAGAAAAATATTTATATTCCATATATACCTCAAGAGCAATCTCTCTCCAGGGCTGCATCTAGCTTCCATCGAATTTCAAGTTGATTTCATTGTCTAGGTAATGATTCTTTCAGCTGCTTCCTTATCTTCTTAATTGATTAATCTTAATTCATCTCATATGTTGATATGATATTGTTCAGAAGATATTTGTGGATGATGAACTATTAACAAATATTATTCGGAATTCAGATGTTTCTTGCTGCGTATTTAAGAATCGTATCATCCCAAACTTGGTGTGTTGGGGTTTTAGAATATGTAGATCAAGTTCAACGGAACGGATCATCCACAAGTATATTAATTATATGTTAATGTTTTATATATCTCTAATTATGAGAAGGTATATTAGTGTCATATGTTAACTATATGCATACTATTTAATGAATATTATATATAATACCTATGTAGGATTTGTTGGATATGAGCTGAAAGTTTATTTTGCTAAATGAGTTACTAACAAATGAAGAACAAGGGAATCTGGCTTGTTCTCTATGCCTAAATGAGTTGGAGGGCTTAGAGCATCTCTTCCTCAATTGTCAACTATCAAGTAATGTTTGAGGCTTCTTCAGAGCTAGATTTGCACACACCGAATGGCCGAATAACCTACATGACCTCATTCACTCTAGAGCGCAATTCCTCACATCTCCAAATAATAGAATCATCTGGCAAGCAGTGTTTCCAATAGCGTGCCGGTGCGTATGGCATGCACGCAACAATAAAAAATTTCAAAATGACCCCCTTCTGTTGATACCATTATTAATTCTGTGATCCACTATGTAAATGCATGGACATGCTCTTCAGCAGGGAAAGCAGTAAAAACGCTGAAGGATGCAATCGATGGTTAGGGACTCACAACAGAGCTAGTATAACACAATAAACAAAGGGCAAATGAGTCTATCACAACCTAAGTAGAGGAGGAAGAACAAAGAAGGAGGCAACAAGTGGAAGATGAGGAAAGAAGAAGTGGGATATAAACCATACACAAGAGCCATGGTTTACTTTTGGTCATTTCTTGATTGTAATTAGTTGTAATTAGTATCTTAGAACTGCAACTTGCAAATATCTTATCACTTATGTATTGTCGCTTCTAATCTTTTCAGAGTAGAAACTTTTCTTTCTCTTATTTTGTCAATTATAGGCTTTCGGCCATAAGATTATCAGCATTGTGGCGAATGACGGCTAGGGTCTTCTCGTCACCCTCGTTGATGCTGTTAGGAAATTATTTGCTGTTTAGACTGTAATTATCATGAAATGCAGATTAAGAATAAAAAATTTAAACAAGGTTTAAGAATATAGTCTGATGATCGAAGCGTGCAGGGCACTGTCCCAAGAATCTAATTGTCCTCTCTCGTACAGGGCTACGCGGCAATATATCTCAGAGATACGACGACCCTCGGTCAAGCAACCTCCTTCTCGTCGGCACGAGCTTCAAGAAAGCTTTGCGAAATCTTCAAGACTTTGCGAAATCTTCTCGACCGATTTGGTTCAGTGTGGGCGTGTGTGGTGTGGAGCATAACTCATGTTTTCTTCTAGGCATAGGAGAGAAAAAGGAAGACTTATAAACAATCCCCATTCTCATCTCCTATCCAATGTGGGACTAAATTTCCCCACTCCAAAATCAAGTTTTAAGTTATAACCCCAACATATACTTCTTGTGGAGAAGGTCCTACGTATAAACAAAGGAAAAATGATATGTTTTTATTTATACTTATGTACGACACTTTCTCGTGTCCTTCTTTTATTACCAATCAATGAAATGAAAATGGATGTTCGCTTATTTTTATGCTAAAAAAGAAAGAAAATAAGGAGGAGGAGGAGGAGGAGGAGAATAATAGGGAGATTTACTCTTTTTATGTGACTAATAGAAAAGTCTTATCTCATTCTAAAATGAGCTAGCTCACCATACATATTATTTCCTTTTTATATGCGTCGATAAATAACGATTGATGGTTTATATTCACTAAGCAAGTTGCAATAGTAAAGAAACATCTAGTCTGATTCTCATTGGAACCAACTCTTTATTATTGTATTAAGGGTGGATTTCATAAAAAGCCTCTAAAAGTTGAGCTTATTTTGAGATAACTCCCATCATGGTAGGAAGCTTTCTGAGCACATCCTCTTAGCAGAGTACATAGAGAGTTTTCTGAAACTTTACCAACCTCCATCGGGGCTCTGATAATAATGTCAAAAGCTTAGGTTTCTTCTCTCAAGAACGTTGAAATTCTGAGGGGTTTTCCGACAATAAAGTTGAAAAATGGGGGGATTGTGAAGTTCGCGTGAAAAAAGCTTGAAACATTTTGGATTTTGTGGACGCCTTAAAAACTTTCAGAACGAAGCCACATTTCTAAAAGTCCGCCGGGTTGTTCTCATAATGGGCTGGGCAATTTGGGGGTGTTGTGAAGTTTTCCTCGTATTAACAAAAGAGTCATAACTAGGGGTGCCAAACGGTTGGGTTTTATCCGAACCGATCCGCATTCGTCTCCGAACGGATACAGATATCATAAGCTATTTTTAAAACCGGACGGATATAGTTTTAGATACAGATCTGGTTTTGATTTTTTTTGAATACGGATTCAGATACGAATATAAGACATAATTTAATAAACATAAAATTCGGATCGTATGCAAAGTTCCAAACCCGTAACCCTAACAAACCCAAAACCCAACAAAAAAAACCCTAGCCTCCACTTGATATCCAGCCCCCCACTCCACCAAAATTTCTACAACCCCGACGATCCCCGAGACTCCCGACCCGCGCCCGGTCCTCTTCGGCCGTTCCCAGGTCCCGCGCCCCGGTCTCGTCGTCCGCCGTTGCCGGCGTCGTCTCGGCCGGTTCGCTCGTCTCGTCCAGTTCACCTGCTCGTTCTCGGGCAGTTCGCCCACCTCAGTCCAGGTTCGCCCGCCTCGGTCGGTCGGGCCAGCCCGCGTCGTCTTCGTCAGATCCCGCCTCGTCTTCGGCTAGTTCGCCTAGGCCAGTTGTTTTGACTGATTGGAGGTCTGTTGATGATTTCTTGACTGGTTTTTTCCCCCGTTCTTTTGGTTTCTTGTTCTGGTGGGAAAATGCAACTCTCGAGATCTTGCGGTTAAATTTGCTTTGATTGTGATTTCTTTTGGTTTTGTCTCCTTTTAACTCTTTTTTATATGTTGGAAAAATTATGAAATCCAGGAATTAAGAGCTTTTTTTCTTTTTAACGCTAGGGTTATCTTCATATCGCCATTAGCTTGATGTGTTGCTCAAGATATAATAAGCCTTCGAAATATTGGGAACCAAAGACTCCCAAAGACTGCACTAAATTTGGACCAATTTGTAAAGAACGGAAAGGGATTAGGTGAAAATAAAATCAAATAAAAAGTGAATATCCGTTTCATATTCGTGATCGTATCCGATCCGATTCTTAAATATTTGAATCGTATCCGTTTCTGATGAGCGCGGATATGATTAAAGTTTTTTTTTGTTACAGAAGATAATCCGTATCCGTATATTTTTATATAAAACGGATATGTGTATGTATATTATAAGTGTCATATCCGAATCATATCCCCTCCTTTTAACACCCCTAGCCATAACTGTAGTAGTATACAACTGGGCCTTCGCTGGCAATTCCGGCCCAACATTGGACCGGGCCGCATTAGTCCGACTAGTCAATATAGGCTCCGTTTCATTTTAACGCTCAACAGTTAAATACCCAATGGACTCGGTCTTCATATTCTATCGCCATAATAAAGTTATCAGTTCTCTCTCCTCAAAAAGCCTAATCAGAGACAAGCTGTGCCTCAATCATCCGCAGGTAACTCGATCCTTCTCCTTGATTAGGTTTTAATCCAATTTCTAGTGATGCTTGTCTCTATTTCAAATGCTAATTCATGAGCTCTTTTTGTATTTGAATCTTTTTATGGTTAAAATCCCTCTTTTGAGTTGTTTGAATTCGTACAAATAGATAAAAAGTTGTTATCTTTGCGTAAGCTTCGTTATTGTTTGTATTCTCCTCTTTGAGTTGTTCGTATTCATACAAATAAAAAAAAATTTGAAAGAATTTTTTATTGTTGTCTATGAAATGAAGGGACTTTAAAGATTTAACCCAAATAGTTAAATTAATTCATATTAGAAGATTACTTGGAAGCAAACATTGGAAGTTGCTTGGAGCTCCAATTTAGTGTGTGAATTTCATATTAGAAGATTGCTTTTAGTTTACATGAATGGTTGCTTGCTTGGCAGTTCTTTTTTTCTTTTTTCTTTTGTTTTTTGTGTGCTCTCGGGTGTGTATCACTATTTTTAAAAAGCCTCCATCTAGTCCACCTAGGTGTACGCATAGGCCAAAGCGGTAACTAGGCCACCTAACTAGCGACTAGCACTTGGGTGGTACCTATGTTGCCCACCTAGGTTTTGGAAGTGTTTAGGAGAGCATTGTCTGCTTACGTGGACTACATCCTCTAGGTCTTGATCGTGATTTTCTGTATTGTAATCTCCACATCCTCTAACCTCCTTTAAACTCCTTTAACCTCCAAATGTAAACACCTCTACTAGCTCCTTTGACCTTCAGCAAAATCTTCTCGACCATCACTTAAATAAGGAAAGAAATTCACCTAGACACCAGTTCATCACCTAAGCTTTGTTTAACATTGATATTTACTCTCAATCATTGTAATTAAAAAATAAAAAAGAAAACCTCACATGCTCTAGGCGTCGGGTCCAACGCCTAGGCCTTCTAGTGCTTTCTATAACCTTGTTAGTTATTATTTTTGCTATTTGATATTTAAGTATTCATGATTTATTGTGGATCTAAGATTGCTATCTTTTTTGTTACAAATTTATATGAATTTAATACATATTTTTATCAATTATTGCAATTAAATAATTTAAAAAGTAGCCAAACGCCTAGGCGTCTAGGGGTTGAGCGCTGTCTCAAACGCCTAGTTCGCCTAGCGCCTTCTGTAACATTGATACACACACTCTCTTTTGGGCTTAAATAATGTTTAGTATTTCTTTTAAAGCCATGCTGTCAGAATGTGGCCTGACAGCATGTTATTGATATTTACTGATCCTCATGAAAATTTATCTACAATCTACACACACTGGTTGCAACATCAACCGTAATAATTATAATATCTGCTTTTTTTTAAAGGTAATAAGCAGAACGCAGTTGGATTGTTAAGGAGAAAGAAAATATGGTTGGAAGTGAATCTGAAATAGTTGAGGAGGCGTTTTCCAATTTAAAGGAATTGCACGTTGGAGAACAAGAAATTCAGGTTAATATTTTGATACAGATTTATGTTGTTAAATATTTTGCATAGACTGTTTTTTCTTAGATTGCTTTAGGAGGCTTAACATTGACACCTGATCTCATCTCAGCATTGTGTTTTTAGGTCTTAGTCTCTGCAGTTTTTATCATAAATCGGTTATAAGTTATTTGGTTATTTTCCACCTGCCAGTGGTTTCAATTAGCTGTTGCTTTAGCTAGCGGGTCATCAAGAAATTAGCATTTTTAAAATGAACTTTAAGAGTTGGAACCAAATGACTTCAGAAAATAATGTTCTTTAGTTGAGACGAAATAGTTGACTGAAGAAGCTTGGACATCCAAGAAGACTGGGATAGGAGTAAGGAAACAGAAGGTTTTCTAGAATGTCACATGAGCTAGCTACGGGTGTTCATGGTTGAATGGTTGAAGACATATGTAACATGCAACAGTGATTAAAAAGACATGATGTTTACTGAAAGAGCATTTCCTAAAACACGGAGAGGATGGATGATTCTTTGGTGCTATTTGTTATGGAGGATAAAAAGAGCATTGTGTGTTGAAGATGGGACAGTTGCCCTACTTTGGCAATCACAAAGTTTGTCTTTTGTCTTTATCAAGTTCTAAGTTAAATATGTATCATGCTTCACATTCTTTTGCATATCAAGCATGTTCAGTTGTCTCCTGTTTGTTTTGTTGATTTCGTTTGAGCTTACTTGAAAAGTTTAATTGGCTTAAAATAGTGACAAATGAAGTCAAATTAAATATTATGTGATTCTACTGACAAATAGGAGAAATAACCAGGAAGAAAATTTTAAGGTGAGTTGCTGAATCCCTTTCTCTTTGTTTTGTATTTACCACCCTTGTAAATAGGTGAGAAATTACAAAGAAAAGAGCAGTCCGTAGCACGAAAAAGAATTGGTCTTTGAGTTCCTTTTTGTTTCTTCTTTGAGATCAATAACATGAGCTAACTTCATTTATGAAAATTAAGCACTTCTTTCTAGTCATTCTATGGTAGAGCAGACTCAGAGAGTTGGATTATGGAGGTTCTATGTCCAAAACTTGGCTGCAATCTTCGGTAAAAAAAGAAACAGAAAGTGAAAAATAAAATAAATTCTTTTCGAATGCGAAAAAAAACTCTGGCATAAACCTGGGTTTTTATGTAGAGATTACTTAATTACCACAATTTATACGAAAGAGAAGAAAAGCTTTAGCCTACTGTTCCGTTTGGTATAATGGTGTAGCTGAGGTAATTTAGTTGGGTTTCCTTATACATTTTCCGAAAGGTACTTGTCTCAATGAAGGGGTTTCATATTGAGCAGGAATTGCATTCTCGTCATGTACAAGAGAAAACAAGAACCATACACTTATCAAATACCGTAAATTGTAGGATCTTTCAAGAGTATCTTTTTTCCCAACTGAAACAAGTTGTGAATTTTGTGCTTTTGATGGAAAGGGAGGGTTATGTTTTTTCTCTCCTTAAATTAAATATTATGATGATCGCCTTGCTAAAGTTGGAGCGGTAACTATCTTACAACCCATGTGATCCGAAAGCAGAATTCTGTATTTAGCTCTTTGGTCCTAATCTCATTAGCCACTCTGACAATCTTTCTATTTATTCTATGTGGTGCTAAACTAATCCGATAACCCACTTTGTTAATTCAATTGATTGACAATTAAATCTCAAAATAAGTTAAGACATATTCCAACCTGTTGTCCTTAGAGATCAATTACATGCAACCTTTAAAGAATGAGAGAAGCTTAAGGGATTGTTATTAATTTTGGGAGAAGTCATTGGAGACATCCAAGTATAATGTTCTCATAGCAACCATTTTCATACATGGGTAGATCAAAACATCTATTAATGAGAGGAATATGATGAAATTGTAACATGTATGGAGTCCTTGAGAGATCTTAAGACGGCCTTAAGTTTCTAGAGTTTGAAGGTGTGATAGATGTGCTACTCTTTAGTTATTCTTTAAGGGAGTACTGTTGATCCATGATTTCGATTAGGTCACAATGGCTGAAGGACAATTGATATACGGATTTGAATTAATATTGATACACATGGAGGAACTGTGAGTGAACATACCATGTTTAACATCTGATGTGAGGATCATAAATATCACCTGTACTGTTTCTTTGCATGTTACCTTTTGGAGCATCGTCTTTTTTTAATGCTGAAATGAAAAGTTTTTGTCCAAAATTTGTACCTAAGACCTTAGACTTATGACAACCTAACCAAAGCCTTTTGTAGTTGTATGTACTATTTGGTAATATAGAACCTGGAACCACAGTTTGAGAAACATGTGAATTCTAAACCCAGACAATTGTATTTTATCTTTCTGCTACTTGGACAACTACCTTAAACTTGAACTGTTTTTAGGACAAAATAACCATTCATCCTTCAAGTATTGGTGAACTCTCAACTTCCCCCTTGAAGTATCAATTTGTCTATTCCTCCCCTTAAACTATGTGTATGTGATTAATGTGGTCATTTTGTGAGTGACAGTCAAGTATTTAACAAATCAATGACGTGACAATGTTTTTTTTTTTTTTTGCATTTCTTCATGAGTTTTTATCAATTTGATTCGTTTTTGCCAACCCAAAATAAAATTTCAACTACTTTCCTCCATAAAATTTTGCCCTTTATTCCTTTTTCCGGAATATGGAAAATCATTTTTATTTGAAATGCAGAAATACAAGAAATGCACCCATCATGGGTGATCCGGGTGGTTGGGAGGTTTCAATATGGTTCCCACCATCTCGGGTTCACTTTCGGGCTAGGTTAGGTTAAGGGGGGAAAAAGAATAGAAAAAAAAAACACATCTGCTAAATGTTTGGCCACGGGCTAAGAAAATGACCACATTGGGACATACACATAGTTTAAGGATAAAATAGGCAAATTAATACTTTAAGGGGGAAGTTGAGAGTTTGCCAATACTTTAAAGGGATTTGGTCATTTGTCATTTGTCTTTTAATCTGTAATTTTAACAGGTACTGTTAATAAATGATCTTTTGATAAAGCACAGCATACTTCTTATGCACAACATTAATATATTTGATTTACAACATATCTTTTTGTGAAGTGGGGTCGGCATGGGTCAATATGCAGAATGTATTTCTAGTTAAGGAGCTAAATATGTAATATTTCAGGATAACAATGGTCAAGCTTGCAAACCTCAGTCCCCTTTGCAAGATGATGAAGAAGAGACACAAGTTGATGGCTCAGATGGATTACCAGGTTAGATGTTGGAAGCCTTGTATGTTATAATTTCACATATAACTTCTTTTATTACGGATAGGATTGAGTGGAAGGTCTGTTGTCAAATAGAAATGTGTTGAACATACTTTTTATAGTTATGATCATTATTTGCTTTCTTGAAAGGTCTATTGTCATATAGAAATGTGTTGAAACATACTTTTTATAGTTATCATTATTTGCTTTCTTGAAAGATATCTATATAAGAATTTTCAATTTTGTTTAATTAAATATATATACTAATGCCTATGAGTTAAGACTCCTACGCAGTGCGTATTTTACATTCAGCAACAACAAACAAAAATATGCAGAGCTCATGGAAATCATATAAAAAGCTTGAAGAAGAAGGGGGGGGGGGATGTGTTGAAACATACTTTTTATAGTTATCATTATTTGCTTTCTTGAAAGATATCTATATAAGAATTTTCAATTTTGTTTAATTAAATATATATACTAATGCCTATGAGTTAAGACTCCTACGCAGTGCGTATTTTACATTCAGCAACAACAAACAAAAATATGCAGAGCTCATGGAAATCATATAAAAAGCTTGAAGATTATTGTTTTAACATTTTTTATTGTGCAATTGATATTATCATTTAATTAATTAGTTTTCTTGATTATTAACACCTCTGGGAACCACCAGATGTGTCTTAAGCGTCCATCATAGGCTCTGGTCAAAGAGGTATTAAAATCAAAATCAAATTTATGAAAGTACAAGCTTTCTCTGAATGTCAACGTTATCAGCTGTTTATCAAATGTGTTTCTAAGCTAAAATTTCACAAAGTATTGGTTTTGGTGAAATTTAATGGTAATGAATTCAGTAGTAGAGTTTGAAGGTGTGATAGATGTGCTACTCTTTAGTTATTCTTTAAGGGAGTACTGTTGATCCATGATTTCGATTAGGTCACAATGGCTGAAGGACAATTGATATACGGATTTGAATTAATATTGATACACATGGAGGAACTGTGAGTGAACATACCATGTTTAACATCTGATGTGAGGATCATAAATATCACCTGTACTGTTTCTTTGCATGTTACCTTTTGGAGCATCGTCTTTTTTTAATGCTGAAATGAAAAGTTTTTGTCCAAAATTTGTACCTAAGACCTTAGACTTATGACAACCTAACCAAAGCCTTTTGTAGTTGTATGTACTATTTGGTAATATAGAACCTGGAACCACAGTTTGAGAAACATGTGAATTCTAAACCCAGACAATTGTATTTTATCTTTCTGCTACTTGGACAACTACCTTAAACTTGAACTGTTTTTAGGACAAAATAACCATTCATCCTTAAAAGTATTGGTTAACTCTCAACTTCCCCCTTGAAGTATCAATTTGTCTATTCCTCCCCTTAAACTATGTGTATGTGATTAATGTGGTCATTTTGTGAGTGACAGTCAAGTATTTAACAAATCAATGACGTGACAATGTTTTTTTTTTTTTTTGCATTTCTTCATGAGTTTTTATCAATTTGATTCGTTTTTGCCAACCCAAAATAAAATTTCAACTACTTTCCTCCATAAAATTTTGCCCTTTATTCCTTTTTCCGGAATATGGAAAATCATTTTTATTTGAAATGCAGAAATACAAGAAATGCACCCATCATGGGTGATCCGGGTGGTTGGGAGGTTTCAATATGGTTCCCACCATCTCGGGTTCACTTTCGGGCTAGGTTAGGTTAAGGGGGGAAAAAGAATAGAAAAAAAAAACACATCTGCTAAATGTTTGGCCACGGGCTAAGAAAATGACCACATTGGGACATACACATAGTTTAAGGATAAAATAGGCAAATTAATACTTTAAGGGGGAAGTTGAGAGTTTGCCAATACTTTAAAGGGATTTGGTCATTTGTCATTTGTCTTTTAATCTGTAATTTTAACAGGTACTGTTAATAAATGATCTTTTGATAAAGCACAGCATACTTCTTATGCACAACATTAATATATTTGATTTACAACATATCTTTTTGTGAAGTGGGGTCGGCATGGGTCAATATGCAGAATGTATTTCTAGTTAAGGAGCTAAATATGTAATATTTCAGGATAACAATGGTCAAGCTTGCAAACCTCAGTCCCCTTTGCAAGATGATGAAGAAGAGACACAAGTTGATGGCTCAGATGGATTACCAGGTTAGATGTTGGAAGCCTTGTATGTTATAATTTCACATATAACTTCTTTTATTACGGATAGGATTGAGTGGAAGGTCTGTTGTCAAATAGAAATGTGTTGAACATACTTTTTATAGTTATGATCATTATTTGCTTTCTTGAAAGGTCTATTGTCATATAGAAATGTGTTGAAACATACTTTTTATAGTTATCATTATTTGCTTTCTTGAAAGATATCTATATAAGAATTTTCAATTTTGTTTAATTAAATATATATACTAATGCCTATGAGTTAAGACTCCTACGCAGTGCGTATTTTACATTCTCCTCATGGACCAGCTATATGTGTTACTTCATCTTCTTATCAATTAATCAATTATGACCTTTGATTTAGAAGGAAACAGAATGCAAACAGCATCTTAGTCATTCCAGTGTGGGTTCAAGGACACCTGAAAAGAACTATTGAAGCTTAGAAGTGTGAAATTAATCTTACTACTATTATTGTTTTAACATTTTTTATTGTGCAATTGATATTATCATTTAATTAATTAGTTTTCTTGATTATTAACACCTCTGGGAACCACCAGATGTGTCTTAAGCGTCCATCATAGGCTCTGGTCAAAGAGGTATTAAAATCAAAATCAAATTTATGAAAGTACAAGCTTTCTCTGAATGTCAACGTTATCAGCTGTTTATCAAATGTGTTTCTAAGCTAAAATTTCACAAAGTATTGGTTTTGGTGAAATTTAATGGTAATGAATTCAGTAGGTAAAACTTAAATAGAGCTTCGACATATTTGCTTCGTATTTCTGGTGCTAAATACAGGGTGACAATGATTTCCCTGGACTCAATTAATTGCCTAACCTATTACATCAACTGATCAATTGCAGTTTGCAGAAAGTGGATATGATGTGCTTCAGGATATCTTTTAGGAGCTGTATGACTTATTTCTCTTTTTCTATAAACTATTAGTTACTTGTGAACTTGACTTTTCTAGAGTATTATCTTGTTTATATTGTTCTTAGATAACTCTGCAAGCGTTGTGCTTCAATGTTTGCCACGATAAAAGAAGAGGTTGTGTTAGATAGCCAACAGCTAGCACAAGACCTTGGCGGATCTTCGTATATGAAGTATTAATTAGGATAAATATTAACATTATCTTAATGGAGCAACTGGAGATGAGAGAACTTGGTTGAAAACAATTTAGAAGGGTATGATAATGATTAACTTAACAGGGGAGATATCCCTAAGTAAACACTGAAAATCAAGAATCATGTATCCGACCTGAAAAATTGGGATAAAACCTTTGTTATTTTTGTCATTGTATATCGTTCTTGTTTCAGCATGAGATTTTAATTTCTTATGTATATTTTTAATACTTGATTTTGATCTTTGTACCAGAAGCTGCAAAAAAGAAGAAGAAGAAACGAACAAAGTAGGTGCCCTATTTTAGAAAGTTCAAATTTTGTTATTGTATTCCAGGTTTAGAGTTTCTTATCATGTAACTATGATGGTTTTGCTCATAGGAAAAAGAAGGAACCTATTGGACAGACCGATTCTCCAAGTCTGAGGCAATCAGCTACCCAGACTAATCCACCATCAATTCCAGTGGATGAGCTATTTCCCTCTGGTGACTTCCCAGAAGGTGAAATTCAACAATACAAGGATGAGTAAGTACTAAGTTTCATTACAAGTAATGGTTTTATTACGTACTATTTGTCTTTTTTATCTACTTCACTTGTGAATATATCGTATGCCATTTAATAAGCTTGTGGCAAGGCAGCAGCTGTTAAAAGTTGGAGAGAAAATATAAACCAGTAATGATTTGATAAAGCTAAGCACATGTAAACTCTGCACTTAGGTCACTCTACATGCTCTTTTTGGATATTCCTAGTAGCATGGAAGTCCATTTGCCTTTTACACTTTTATGCACACGTTCATAGACATGAGCACTTTGCAGAGAACATAATTACTAGCTTTTTATGCTGCTGATCTTGATTTGTGTACTCATGCTTGTGGTCCTGCACAAATACAAACGACCTAGAACATAACCTTTCTTGGAACCTTTTTTATTTTTGTTTAGTTCCATGTCTGAAGCTCATATCTGTGCTCTTGTCACTCAAACCATGGATAATAGGTACTTGGGCTGCAACTTTCTTGTCTGCCCTCCTCTATAGCTATTGCATTAGCATTAATTGTAGGAAGGATATGAAATTACTGTATTAAAATTTTAGAAGCAGCTTTTTTGTAATGACTCTTACTTGAGATAAAAAACAACATACGAATGAATGGGAGGGTTGCTTGGGCCTTTCGTTGTTTCGTAGGATGCATTTGCATTTTGTAATTGTCAAATTATTTCTGCTAATTTTCCAATATCTTATTATTAAGATAAAAATTGAATGTTTATCTTAGAACTAAGTGAAATGTTCCTTAATTTGGTGTAATTTTCTGACCAGTAACTTATGGAGGTCAACTTCTGAAGAAAAGAGAGAGCTGGAGCGCCTAGAAAAACCCATCTACAATTCAGTGCGCCGAGCAGCAGAAGTTCACCGACAGGTTTGATCCCTCCTGCATGCTTTTAATAGACACCTGCCTAGAAATATAGATTGTTCATTATATTTCATAGTTGACCACTTGGTTTCTATCCAATTTACTTTGACCACTGTATGCCTCGTATTTTCCCTCATTTGCTTCTATCACATTTGAAAAGGTCTTCTTGATGATTAGGTTCGGAAATACATGAGGAGTATTATTAAGCCTGGAATGCTAATGATTGACATGTGTGAAACTTTGGAAAATATGGTTCGGAAACTAATAAAAGAGAATGGTCTTGATGCTGGCATTGCGTTTCCAACAGGATGCTCTTTAAACTGGTAATATCTTTTAACATCATTAGTTCTTACTTATCTGTTCTAGATCAACAACTTATGCAGGATTTTTTTTACTAGGGTCGCAGCACACTGGACGCCTAATTCTGGTGATAAAACTGTGCTTCAATATGATGATGTGATGAAGTTAGATTTTGGAACACAAGTTGATGGTACTATCTACATTCTTCTATATTCTTGTCCTACTAGTCTTTTGCATCACCATGTGATTGCTTTCTGACACAAACACATATAATGATAATTAGCATAAGTTGATTTTGCCATTATAAATGAAAATCTGTCTATATAAATATCATCCCTGAACATCATGGCTTTTTTTTTCAGGGCATATAATTGATTGTGCATTTACAGTGGCATTCAATCCCATGTTTGACCCGTTGCTGGAGGCTTCACGTGAAGCTACAAATACTGGAATTAAGGCATGTTTTATATCTTGTTTATGCATTTTAAAATTTCAATTGCATGCGTCTTTTTAAGCTTAAGCTGGGCACAAGTGGAAGGATAACCATTATGTTTAGGCATGATGATAGCTATCCGCAGTTTGTGCTTGTGGTTTAAGAGACAGATGTATGTGGTTTCAGTTCATATTGATGATTATGAAGCCTTTATAATTAAGTCTTGAAAAACAACTGCTTTCTGGGGAATCTCCTCGTATCTTTGCGTATGAAGTAACAATCACGTGCTTTTTGTTAACTATATAAGGCAGATGCTAACATATGCATTAAAAAAAGGTTCTTTCTGGGATGTGGGGCATGTGGTTGTGCATGTATCTATGTTTGTGTTGGGTTTTGTTCCCCCAAGTTTTCCTATCAAATTGCATACCAATACAATTCCCACCACCCCCCATCCACCCACACACAACCCAATAATACGCATACGCACAAGAGAGGAGAAAAAACCACCACCACAGAAGAATCCACCCACACACAACCCAATAATACGCATACGCACAAGAGAGGAGAAAAAACCACCACCACAGAAGACATCAACCTAGAAGAGGAAAGAAAAAGATGGTCTAACGGTATTTTCTTTTTTTTTTAGTTAAGGATTATTAACTTTAATGCTTTTCGTAGGAGGTTCATAGTTTCAGGTAATTTTCTTAGCACACTTCTCTTCTGCATGGTAGCTGTTTGCAATTTTTTACGCGAGAACCCATGTTGTCAGCCATCTAATCCTAGACAAAGGAAAAAGTGCACAGAAGCTATGTCCTGACGAAAAGAAGCCATTTTGCATAACACACCCAAGACAGTTAAATCCAACGGGAAAGTGAAAAAGATCATTTAAAAATCTACAAGTAGATTGAGTCTAATATAGGCAAATTTTTGGTGGCTCTACAGAAACTAAATTTGCAATTGTATCATTTAATATTTTCTTCAATTTATTTTTAGCATGTCCATCCCTGCAAGACCAAAGCATTTCTATTCTACTTTGAAATGTAGTTTTAATAACAAGAAATGCGTTCTTGAGGACTTTCAGACAGTTCTCATTCGGTCATTCCTTATGTTCACTTAAAGTCTGCCAAATGATGCTATACTGAACAGCCAGAATGAAGAAATGTGATGCATATACATAGTATATCCGGTGTATATGAATCGGATTTTGAGCATTGGATGAGAACAATGTCTGGTAGTTTTAAAACACATGCTATCACATAATACCTATCAAACATAATCATGAGAAAATGATAAATGATTTCCTTGTTGCAGTGTACTAAGATCTATACTTGAATCATTACTCTTGTGAAGGGGACACAAAACTGGAGCATGTTTACACTCAACGCTAGGCTCTGTTCACTTATGCAGATTAATATGTTTGTCAGAAGTTATTGAAGCTTCATAAGAAAAAGATAATATAATGACTTATTATGAAGATATTGTCTTCCAGCTATTTCTTTCTATTAATATCTCATTTGTGCATACATAGGAATCTGGAATAGATGTGCGACTCTGTGATGTTGGTGCTGCAATCCAAGAGGTTATGGAATCATATGAGGTTGAAATTAATGGGAAAGTGTTCCAAGGTACAAAATTTTGAGTGATTTTCTTAAAATTTTCTTATGATATATTTAATATAACATGGGGATGGTAATATTAATCTCTTGTTTCCTTCGAAACACACATCTAACTGTTTCACATTATATATTTGATAGCTATTTGTAAGTTTTAAGTTGCTCGATGAGCTGATCTGATATATTTGGTTGACTGGCTCTATTGATCTTGTGTACAAATCTTGTTTCATTACTTTATGTCAATAAATCTGATATTGAGCATTAAAATTCTTCATCATTTGATTATATGTTGCTTCCTTAGGAGATTCTTTTTTACCATTTTGCAGTTAAAAGTATTCGGAATTTGAATGGACATAGCATAGGGCCTTACCAAATACATGCTGGAAAGTCTGTTCCAATTGTAAAAGGTGGTGAGCAGACAAAGATGGAGGAGGGTGAATTTTTTGCTATTGAGACTTTTGGTTCAACAGGTATATTGACTGCTCAACCATGTAATGTAGTGTTTGTGGTATAACTTGTTACTCTAGATGTAGCTTATAATAATTACATAGCTAAGTTAATATGTCGAAGACAATGCATCCAAGAGAATCATGTGACTTCAAACTCATTAATGCTATTACATGTTTCATTTTGTAGGCAAAGGATATGTTAGGGAAGACCTTGAGTGCAGCCATTACATGAAGAACTTTGATGCTGGCCATGTACCATTAAGGTTGCCTCGAGCTAAGCAACTACTTGGAACAATTAACAAACACTTTTCGACTTTGGCCTTTTGCCGGCGTTACCTAGACCGCGTTGGAGAGACAAAGTACTTAATGGCGCTAAAGAACTTGTGCGATGCTGGCATTGTTCAGGTATGTATTGCTGCTTTTATTTTCAATTATTCAGCCAAGAGTGTATATTTAAGTATTTAAGGTAAATATGGATGATTGACAGTCTATTCTCAGCGATAGGTGGGGAGTGGGATTGGGTTGTGGGAAGCTTTAAACCCAGTAATTAGAAAAGAAAAAGAATTAAAATGAACAGAAAGGAGAACATAAGCATTAGATGTTATTAGTTAATTTATTTCTGTTATTTCTTTATCTGATTAAGCAAATACTAAATTGCACATAATTTCTGACCGAAACTCCCTTTTCCTTTTCAACAAGTCTTATTGTTCTGTGTAATTCTGGAAAAAAGATGCAGCGCCTTGTCAGTATATGCCTCAATAACTCTACCCGCTTCATTTGAATCATACATACGCACATATCTTGTTAATTTTAAACATTTTTTGCAATAGTTAATTTCTTCTAACTCGGGATCCGAAATCAATTTGCTTCCCTAATTCTGAGCACAAGATGCCTTCTCACTTTTATCTTCATCCGAGTTGATTGCAGCCAAATTCATTAAAGCTCCTTGTACCCTATTTTTATGCCCATTACTTTTACCCTTACTTTTATTGTATATAGAGAATCACATAGCTATTCGTCATAATATTCAGTTGGGGATCTTAGCCATTACGTCAATTTTGTTGTATGTAAATATTATGCGACTGTTCTTTCAAGTATTGAAATTTCTTGTTCTTTCAAGTAACATTATCCTCCATTGTTTGATTTGTGCATTGCTTTTGAAGCCGTATCCTCCATTGTGCGATGTAAAAGGAAGCTATGTTTCTCAGTTTGAGCACACGATTTTGCTCCGGCCAACTTCCAAGGAGGTTATCTCCAGAGGTGATGACTATTGAGTGGTTTCTGAAGTTCTTCCACATTCAAATGTTTTGCAATCTCCAATGCTGCAATGCATCAATCAACACAGCATCATAGCTTTTGTACACATGCGGTATGAGCCACAAATTGTAGCATCAGGAACATATGGGTTATGAGTTTGATGTTCTACTTTGCATACATAAGTCAGCTTGTATTTTGATCTTAGACAAATACTTCTAAATAGTTTATAGGGCTTTATTTCGCTTGATCTCAAGAAATATGAGAAACATGGTTCAAGGAGGATTATGCTGTAATCCCTGCTTCGTTCTATTTTAATAAAAGAACTTTAAGCCATATATACATTTTGATCTGAGATGATCAGAAATGATTTATGTTATCAAAGTTCAGCCTGTGAGTGCGGTGATAATCATTCTCAATATTCTATTTTTTATTACTTGTTTTATTATTATTATTATTATTATTAGGGAATAATGGGTATGAAGTGGTGGGGTACTAAAAGATAGAGTGGTGAAATGGACTCTACACCTTTTGATGTGATTAGCAACGTGAGTCTTGTCACATGACTATCTCTTGATAGTTCATTAGCAAAGTGAGTCATCTCATACATATTATTTCCTTATTATTATTATTATTAAGGAGAGTACTTTACAAACAATTTGTTTATCGGGAGGCTTATCTGACTAAATAGGGTACTGAAAGATAAAGAGTGGCGAGGTGGGATCCATACCTTTTGATGTGACTAACAAGGTGAGTCTCGTCATATGACTATCTTTTCGTAGTTCATTAGCAAAGTGAGTGTCATCTCATACACATTATTTCCTTATTATTATTATTATTGTTAAGGATAGTACATTACAAACGACTTGTTTATCAGAAAGATAATTAATCATACCAAGTCAATTCCTAATCTACCCTCATAAACCCCCTTAAACTTGCACCAAACCATCACCAACCTAAACCGTAAATTCTTAATCAACCCTCATAAACCCCCTTAGAGCATCTCCAACCCAACTCCAAAAACCCAAAATGGAGCAAAAACTGCGCTAAATCTTCCTCCAACCGGACTGTAAATTCAGCGCTATTTTGATGAGGTGCTACATGTGCCAGATTTGGCGCAGCACTGTAGATATGGAGATTTTAGTTTTTCCCAAGTTTGCCTTTATAGTTTGTTATAACAAATCAAATATTCCAACTATATCCATTTTATAGTTTGTAAATAAAATGAATATTCTTTTTGGTGTAAAATTTGGTGTAATGGTTGGAGATGGAATAATAATTTGGTGTAAAAACCACACCAACTTGATGTAAAAACTACATTAGTTTGGATTTTTGGGTTGGAGATGTTCTTAAACCTCCACCAAACCATCACCAACCAAAACCGTAAGTACTAGCAAGAGCACCTTATAAAAAGCAATGCACCGTCAACACTTAGCGACCCTCAAAAGTCAAAACCAAATCCCACAAGAAAAACACTAAAATTACGGTTTTGCCCAAAAGCTCAAGTTTAGTTTTATACTCAACAAAATCACTCCCAAACCCAAACCATCCTTTTAAACTCATTTTATATTTCAACATTTAATGTACGATGTTGTTTTGTTATGGATTGCTATATTTTGCTATAAGTATTATAATTAACTCCAAAGTTGTTACTATACAGCAAGCTGCTCAAAAATATACAATTGAGTTTACAATAAATCGGTGAGCTACGTTGGGCGTAAGGGTAACTTTAGAACTGCATGGATTTAGAAATAAACATGCGTGAAATCTTAGGTTTATAGACCAATAAACCCATAAAATAAAGGGTTATTTAGATATTAGTCACTCATCTTACAATATTTTTAGATTAGTCCCTCAAATATTTTAAAGTTGCTCACAAGTCCCTCACATCTTAATGTTCTTGCAATTTGCTTCCTCAATGATCAAAACGTCCTCCCTCATTCTTCTCCAAACTCCCTAAATCCTAAAGCCAACTTTCGCTGCTGTCCTCGATTCAACTGTCTCTAACCAGCCCCCTTCATCGCCAGCCTCCTCACTTTTGAACCCCTCTTTACCCTTTGCCCGAGATTCAGGAAAACTATTCTCGTCACTACTGCACTACATTGAGATGTGGATAACAAATAATTGGTATTGGTTCTGATGAGTTAAGAGTAGGAGGACCAGCCTAGCGACGGGGGGAGATGGTTGAAGGCATGAAAGTGGGGTAATACAACCCGAGTAGGGTTTAGAGATTTACGAATTTAGGGTGGAGAAGAAAGATATGGTATTTTGGTTGTTGATGTTAAATAATCAAACAGTCAAATATATGGTGGGGTGAGATTGATTAGGGGCCGCTCATTTTTCCAAATATCTGGTTTTGAGTTGAGTAGCTTCAACCTGCATAAATAGCAACTCTTGAGAGGACGGGGTTTGATTCCCCATTGGTTCCTTCGACGATCAAGTTAGTTGATGAGCTTGAGTGGAAAAATAAAGAACTGTGTGAGTTCTTTAGTGTAGTACAATATAACTATCAGATATTGCTTGGAAAAATAGCCTAAAAATTACCCAGAAATGACATGGCCAAATCCCCCCTTATGTTGAGAATAATATCTCTATTTATAGTGGTGCTGAAATGGTAGAACCGTTATTTCAGCCGAGCACAGGATGACAACAAATAAGTATGACTTTGCTCATGCGTTAGCACCTACTTTACAGGTGTCAGCCAACAAGTGAAGGAGAGACCAGTATTTAATGTGAAGTGATCAGGTATATGACGGTGCCGACGTGGCCTGATGTGTCATGAAGACTATCGGGGCTAGAGGTATGATGGCGCTTACGAAGCATTAAATGTGAAGCCGACGTGGTGTCAGCGAGAAAGGCGCAAGATTAAAGTCATCCTTTGGCTTGGCCGAGAAGTAACGCCTTTCGAGTTGACCCCGCGTAGGCGTCAAATAGCTGGTTGGGTAGGCTCGTAGCGAGTCGTCTTCGATAAGAGGACGGACAAGTACCGTCATTCGAGTCGATCTAAGAGATGTCGACTTGACGGATCGTCTAAGTCGAGGTCCTCATTTCCCCTGACCGTCAATTTGGTTTGAACGGTGCATGTAGGGGAACACATGTCCGTTACTGGCAAATGACCGTACTTTGACGACCGGGAACAACATAACATTGGTGATTGAGGGAATAAATTGCAAGAACCGTAAGATTTAAGGGACTTAAGAGCAATTTCTTAGGTGCGAGGGACTCATGTAGAATTATTAAGTTGAGGGACTAATACCTATAATAACCCTAAAATAAAAGGGAGTACATAGTAAAGAAAAAGTAAGTTTATTCTCCAAAAAAGCTACCACCTCCCCCCCCAAAAAGGTATTCCTCTCCCACACTCTCTACTCTCCAAAAAAAAACCTCCCACTTGCACTCTCTTTTGGAGGAGTTGATGGGTTCACCGCCGGTGAGATTAGCACCGGTACTTCTCCTCCTCCTCCTCCTCCTCCTAACATCAGCAGTAGTGGACGGAGCGCAGTGGTGCATAGCGAGCAGCGAAGCAAGCGACCGAGCTCTACAGGCCGCTTTGGACTACGCTTGCGGACCCGGGTCGGCGGATTGTCAGCCCATTCAGCCCAGCGGGCTTTGCTACTTGCCCAACACTATGCAGGCCCACGCCTCTTATGCCTTCAACAGCTTTTATCAGCGGTCTCGTGGTGCCCCCGGCGCTTGTGACTTCGGCGGCGTTGCCACCATCACTATCACAGACCCGAGTATGTATATTTTTCTGCACATAAGCCCCTGAAGTTTCAGTATTGCGAAAAGTTCTCTCGTTCTCCGTCAAAACAATGCAGGAGATTTGGAGGGTAAATTAGCAAATTATCTAAAATTAATTTGGAACGAATTTGCAAATACAGTAGACTGTAGGGTATATAATATGCAAAACGTCATTTCTTTGGGAATATTGGGCTACTTGGCCGGAAGCAGTTTCTTTTTGTTTTATTGCTTTTCTTTTATTGGTGAAATTGACATTTGTGCTGATTATATGAATACAATGGGCATTTTTTGTTCTAGAGGATTC
>NC_033795.1:6644639-6659070 GCF_001876935.1 Asparagus officinalis | reverse complement strand
GACGGAGTTCTTTTTGCAGTGAGAATGGATCTAAAGTTGTAAGAACAAATTATTTTGGGCCGTGCACGAAATTTAAGGCTACGGGCCTCGGAGAGCGAGTTTCCAGCGCTGGAAAGTTTGCGCCCTTCTTGGGCCATGGGCGGCATTCCCGCTACCTTGTCCGAGATATTCCCCGTGACTAATTTCGGGAAAGCCCAAAACTTTTTTTTTTTGCTTGCTTGCAAAAAATATTGCACTTTATAACTCAACTTTGGAGTCCCTTGAAATGGTTCTTTAGATGCCCCTGTGCAATTTTTGTTTCCGTTTGTGTGCATTTGCAACTTTGTGTTGGTGCATAGTCAATATCAAATCCAAAGTATCAGCTGACAGTGACCCTACAGTCAAAAAGAGAGATCATCAGTCTGGTCCTCTTCAATGCCAGAATGCCTATTTTGAGGGGTTATTATGTAAAAAATCTATTATGTTGACGGAGTGGGTGTTTACTTACCGGTTTTAGATGTATACAAAATTCTGTAATTTTGGATATTATTTGCATATTGGGGTCAAGTTTTTGCTTTAACCTATGTTTGCAAAAGGGGTTAAATGCATATTGATTCTTTTTTCGTAGGTTATGGAGCTTGCACTTTCCCTTCATCAGCAAGGTACGTCTCTCTTTTGCTTTTATTGAAACTGTTCTAATTTGTGCTTGATCCAAGTCTTGAAGTGTTTCTCTGCATCTGGGCATGTTACTATGCTATTGGAGATGGTGTACAAATATTCACATAATATAATAAATATGTTTACGATGACATTGGGATTTCGCGTCACGAATGAAATGCATTAAAAGATGTGTTACCTAGATCTGGTTTGGTAACCCAAGTCAGCCAACAGTTGTGGCTTGCTTCTTGCCAAAAGGGTACAAATATTGAGAGTTGGTATGTTGGAATTTAAGTATTGATTTGAAAAAAAAGATTAATCAAATATTCCTTTTAGGATTTATGATTCCACCTCCTTGGTGGAACTAGGGGGGTAACCGTCCTGTGGGGGGGGGCCCCTCTATTGAATATCTTTTAGGGAAGAAGGAGAGGATGGCATTTGGCATATCAGAGCAATGACTTTCAGGGAAGTAACATGCATGTCTATCAATGTTACTCACTATTAGTGTAATGACTGTTGGGACAAACCCGGGGCCTAATAGAGCAGGATCGCAGCAATAGTAGAGCAAAAGTAGAGATAAAAAAAGTTGGACACACAGATTTACGTGGTTCGGCACTTGATTGCCTACGTCCACGGGCAAAGATAGAAGAATCTACTATAAGAAGAAAAACTCTGGAGTTACAAACTCTCTCTCTTTTCAAGGAGAAACTCTCTCTATTGTTCTCTCTCACTCTTCTATATAAGAAGTTGTTTCTGGGATGAGTTTTTCCTTAAGGATTTGGAGCCTATTTATAGTTTTTAAAAAAACACTATACACAATAAAATATTAATATTTTACTGTGCATTTCTAAAATCTTCAAACTTCACGGCTGCTTTCGGTGTGATAATTTGAGGTGGGTCCCACTCCTTCTGTTTTCTTTTATAATTGTTAACAATTGTGGGCTTAGTGGATTCATATGGGCGGCTGATTGCTGACAATCTCCCACTTGAAGATTTGGTTGAGTATCAATCATATCTTCACATCATTCTTTCTATCTTGCCATCTTTATGTTGCTTACGTCTCCATCAGACCACAAGAGGATCTACACCAAATGAATTTGTCAGTATTGACTGCTTTTGTTAAAAAATCTGCTAGGTTGTCCTTGGTGTGAATTTTCTGTATATCCACTGTTCCTTCTTCCACTTTCTCACGAACGAAGTGGTATTGAACTCGAATGTGCTTGGTCTTTGAATGAAAGGCTGGATTTCTTGCCAAATGCAAAGCACTCTGACTGTCACAAAATAGAGAAATCTTCTTTTGTTCATAGCCGAGTTTCTCCAGCACCATCTTCAACCACATCGCTTCTTTACTAGCTTGTGTAGCTGCTACATACTCTGCTTCTGTTGTTGAAGTAGCCACAACTGACTGCAGTTTTGAAACCCAGCTTACAGCTCCGCCAGCAAGTGCAAACACATAACCTGTGGTGGATTTGCTATTATCACGATCACCTGCATAATCAGAATCAACATATCCACTGACAATAAAATCAGATCCTCCATAACATAATGCAACATTAGAGGTTCCTTGAATGTATCTTAGAATCCTCTTTACAGCATTCCAATGCTCTTTACCAGGATTCGCCATGTATCGACTAATCACTCCCACTGTTTGTGCAATGTCTAGTCTTGTACAAATCATCGCGAACATTAAGCTTCCCACTGCTGATGCATACGGTACTCGAGACATCTCCATCCTCTCTTCTTCACTGCTAGGACTCATACTGGAGGATAACTTGAAATTAACAGGAAGTGGGGTAGAAATTGACTTACAATCTTGCATGTTAAAGCGTCGCAAGATTTTCTTCAAATAGTTCTTCTGAGAAAGCCAAATCTTCCTATTAATTCTGTCTCGGTAAATTTGCATCCCTAGAATCTTGTTTGCAGATCCTAATTCTGTCTCGGTAAATTTGCATCCCTAGAATCTTGTTTGCAGATCCTAAATCCTTCATTTCAAATTCTCTAGCCAACTGAGCCTTTAATTCTTGGATACGATCTTTGTTGGGGCCTGCAACCAATATGTCGTCAACATATAACAATAAGATAACAAAGTTATTTTCACCAAACCTCTTGAAATATGCACAAGGGTCTGAATTAAGTCTGTTGTATCCAAGGCTCATGATGAATGAATCAAATCTCTTGTACCAACACATCGGCGCCTGTTTTAGACCGTACAGAGATTTGTTCAATCTGCAAACCAAGTTCTCTTTTTCTTTTTCTTCAAAACCTTCTGGTTGGAGCATGTAAATTTCTTCTTCAAGATCTCCATGAAGAAATGCTGTTTTCACATCTAGCTGCTCTAGATGTAAGTCAAATATAGCGCTCATAGCCAGGACTATTCGGACTGTTGTTAGTCGAACTACAGGAAAAAATATTTCATTAAAATCAATACCTTCTTTCTGAGCATATCATTTTACCACCAATCTAGCACGATATCGCTCCACTTGATCATCACCATTTCGTTTGATCTTATAGACCCATTTGTTTCCAATGGTCTTTCTTCCTTGTGGCAGTGACACAAGTTCACAAGTCTTGTTCTTATGGAGAGCTTTAATTTCTTCCTACATTGCTGCTATCCACAAAGATGCATCTGTGCCATTTATAACTTCATGAAAAGTTAATGGCTCTCCATCTTCTGTTAGAAGACAGTATGCAACATTACTCTCCGTAATATATTCCGAGTGCCAAGTCGGTGGTCTTCTCTCACGAGTTGACCTTCGAACTTCTGGAGCATCGGCCTCGACTGGTTCTTGTACATCATGCTCCGGTGTCGCTTCAGAAGAATTCAGATTATCTTCTACCTGAACAGCTACAGTCTCTGAGTCCTTCCTCGAACTGCTTTCTTTCTCTTCACTTTGTAGTTGGTTCTCTACAAAGATAACATCTCTGCTGATGATAACTTTGTGGGCAGTGGGATCCCACAGGCGATACTCTTTTACTCCATCAGCATACCCCAAGAATATGCATTTTCTGGATTTTGAATCCAGCTTTGTAATTTCTTAGGCATTGTACATTACGTACACTGGACTTCCAAATATATGAAGGTTGAAATAGTCAGCTGGTTTGCCAGTCCACATCTCCATCGGCGTCTTCAATTGTATTACAGTTGATGGAGATCGATTTATCACATAACAGGCGGTTTTTACTGCTTCCGCCCAAAAGACTTTTTCCAGATTTGCAGTAGCCAACATAGCTCTTGTTCTTTCCAACAGAGTTCTGTTCATCCGCTCCGCCACTCCATTTTGTTGAGGAGTATAAGCCGTACTGAATTGTCTTTTGATGCCTTCATGCTTGCAGAATGCTAGGAATTCACCGTCTGTGTATTCTCCTCCATTATCTGACCTCAAGCACTTGATCTTCTTCTCAGATTCAAGCTCGACCCGCGCTTTGTAGGCTTTAAAGACTGAGAACACATCCGCCTTCTTCTTGATAGGATACACCCAACATCTCCTGGAGTAATCATCAATAAAGGACACAAAGTACTTTGCTCCTCCTAAGGATGTAACTGGTGCTTGCCATACATCAGAATGAACCAGTTCCAGAATAGCCTTGCTTCTAGAACTCGATGTGTTGAACTTCAGTCGATGTTGCTTGCTTGTAACACAATGCTCGCAGAATGGAAGAGCTACCGAATTAAGTCCAGGAAGCAGTTTCTGATCGGAGAGAACCTTCAAGCCTCGTTCTGACATGTGGCCTAGCTTGCGATGCCACATCATGGTTTGTTCTTCTCCACGGCTGGTTGATGCCACACATGAATCAGCTTCCTGCAGAGTCTCTCCCTTGAGCATGTACAGATTTGCAGCTATCTTTTCTCCTTTTATCACCACAAGCGCCCCTCTAACAATCTTCATGACTCCATTTTCTATATGAGTCTTGCACCCGAGCTCATCTAATTGTCCCAAAGACAATAGATTCTTCTTCAAGCCCTTCACATGTCGCACATCTTGAATGGTGCGTATTATACCATCAAACATTTTGATTTTGATAGTACCAATACCACAAATCTCTAAGGCATGATCATTCCCCATGAATACAGATCCTCCTGAGATAGGTTCATATTTGCGAAACCAATCTCTCCGAGAGGTCATGTGCCAAGAGGCTGCTGAATCTAGAAGCCAGACATCAGCAAATTTCTTTCTGCCTTCATCAACAGTGGTTGCTCCACTGAATAGAATTTTACCATCCTCTGAAGTGCTGACAACGCATCCTTGAGATGTTGATGGCTCTGAAGACTTTTTATCTTCACTCTTCTTGTTGTGCCAACACTCCGATTTGACGTGCCCTCTTTTGCCACAGTTGTAGCATTTGATATTCTTCTTACTTCGTGATTTCGATCTACCATGGGCATGACTCCCACTGGAGCCACGTTCTGTTGATCTTCCTCTCATCACCGACAAGGCCTCTGCTTGCTGCGAACTTGTCTGCCTGTCTTCCTTGTTCTTGCACCGATTTTCTTCCTCCAGAACAGCGGCTGCAACATCGTTGAAGACTAGATTGTCTGTGAGGACGTTGTTCGTCAGGTTGATGATGAGTTGATCATACGAGTTAGGTAGACTCTGAAGTAGAAGTTCTGCACGTTCATTCGCACCAACTGTATATCCCAACGTTGTGAGTTGGGAGAACAGTGTGTTTAGGGTATTGATGTGGTCGGTCATCGATGTAGATTCCGCCATCCTCAGAGTGTAAAGTCTCCTTTTTAAGAAGATTTTATTGTGCATGGATTTCGCCTCATATAGCTTTGTTAGAGTATCCCAGATCTCATTTGCTGTCTTCTTCTCCTCTATGCTTGACAGTACCCCGTCTGCTAATGCCAGATGGAGATTTACAATAGCATTTTCGTCCATCTCGTTCCACTTCTTATCATCTGTGATGTCGTCCGGCCTTGCACTGATGGCCGTCAGGCAATTATCTTTTTTTAAGATAGCCTTTATCTTTAACTTCCACAGTGAGAAATTACTCCCGTCGAATTTCTCGATCTTGAACTTCGCCGCCATTGCTTCTATCACGAACAGTAACTTCTTATTATTTCACGTAAATATTACTGTATTTATGAACAGTAACTGTATCCGTGAATAGTATCGTATTTGTGAACAGTGTCGTACTCGTGAATAGTCCCCGTCACCTCCGAAGGGTAAATGATAACCTAACTTATTTTCTGATGTGGAGGATCCACCTTTGGTGGCAGTCACAGAGCATACGATAAGTAGATATATACAAGTACCCTAAGTTGGCTCTGATACCACTTGTTGGGACAAACCCGGGGCCTAATAGAGCAGGGTCGCAGCAATAGTAGAGCAAAAGTAGAGATAAAAAAAAGTTGGACACACAGATTTACGTGGTTCGGCACTTGATTGCCTACGTCCACGGGCAAGGATAGAAGAATCCACTATAAGGAGAAAAACTCTGGAGTTACAAACTCTCTCTCTTTTTAAGGAGAAACTCTCTCTATTGTTCTCTCTCACTCTTCTATATAAGAAGTTGTTTCTGGGATGAGTTTTTTCCTTAAGGATTTGGAGCCTATTTATAGTTTTTAGAAAAACACTATGCACAATAAAATATTAATATTTAAGGATTTGGAGCCTATTTATAGTTTTTAGAAAAACACTATGCACAATAAAATATTAATATTTTACTGTGCATTTCTAAAATCTTCAAACTTCACGGCTGCTTTCGGTGTGATAATTTGAGGTGGGTCTCACTCCTTTTGTTTTCTTTTATAATTGTCAACAATTGTGGGCTTAGTGGATTCACATGGGCGGCTGATTGCTGACAATGACTATACTGATAGGCATTAGTGATATATGCATGAAGACATTAGTGACAACATGTGTGGATAGATGTGTTATAATCAGGATCTTATTTATGTGATGAAGCTCTGTACAGATGTACCCTGTAAAGTTGAAATAGAAATAATCATTTTGTTGGAATTACCCTTCTTTATGGGGTTTAACTAACTTATGGTTTGAATAGAACTTAAGAGTAAGTTATCTCAGCACAATCACAAAAAAAAAATGGAAATTACAACACCTATTTCCACACCTGCAGTTACACATTGGTAGGTAAAAGTTGATATGTTGAATATCAGGTTTCATGCTTATTAAATAAAAAATTACTTTACACTGAAAGTAGGTAGCTAAACTTCACAAGCTGCACACAGAAACTTTGAGGTACAGAAGTGCTTTTATTAAGAGCTCATAGCAAAGTGTGATGACTGTCGAGCTTTCGAGCTAGTATTTGGAGCTTGAATGGATCTTTTGTGTATGCATCGGTTGAATCTATGCTTTCTTCGGTTTAAGTATTAATATGGGTATTTGTGGATATATCCAAATCTGTCTCCAATAGGATGTGAATATGAATTCAAATATCTATACCCGGTACGATATGGATGCAGAAACTGATAAACCAAAATATCTTCCTGTCCTGAAGAACTTTGAAGTTACAGTTAGTGGATTTAATTAGTATTTGATAACCTAGAGATGTAAACATTTTTATATCTGTCGAACACATTGTTGGAGAGAATTTAATTTTATTTAAACAGCTTTCTGTCGCGTGACCTGTTTATTTTCTAATCCTATCATTTTCCTCATATCCAGTTTATATCCATACGTGTTTTTCTTTATATCATTGTATCGGTGTTCGATTCTGGGATTTGGACTATCAGCTAGTCCTATATATAGACAATGTTATTCACATCTATATTTGTAATTAGTAAGCAAATACAGATATGGTAAGTACCATATCCGATCCATATCTGATCTGTTTGCACCCGTATGTGTATGTATTTTTTGTGGCAGTTATCTATGTGCAAATGTATATATATGGTTATAGTACATATATATACGTATACAAGCTATATTGTGTATATACCTGTCTGATAATACGACATGTCACATTTCAGCTCGGCAGGAGGCCCCAGAACTCCGACAACATCAACCTCTCCCAACACAAACACTCCGAACTCATCAGGCATTGGCGGCGACACGACTGGCACTGGTATCGGTGGGCTAACTCCGGTTGGCGGTCTTACTCCAGGAAACGGGCTAACTCCTAACACTGGATTCAACTCGGGCTTTAGCCCAACATTGCCTAATACCGATGACATATCCGGTGCCTGTTCCGTTCCGCTTCCTCTCCTACTCTTTACCTGCTTTCATTTTTTGTTATTGCTCCTACGGTAGGCGTGAGCAGACTTAGATACCAAAGTTTTGTGGTAGTCTTGATGCTGTTATTTATCAAAAAAAAGAATTAGTGGGTACTCAAAGGACATAGAAGTTATGAGTTTTACGCTTTTGGTGCATCTCTGGCTTTTGCAAGTGCAGAATCATGAGAAAACAAGTATGTTTCTGGTCAACTTTATCATATTTTTGTAATCTTTGTTCTTTGTTACAGATATTTGATAGATTTACATGGATGAGTTATGATCGTTATTCTTCTCTAAAATAATTCATCATATTACGTGTGAAGCATCTCTTAGAATATAGTTTCCATTTGGGATGCAATGTATTCTTTTGCATTAGCATCCCATGTATGGGTTATATATGGGTAGAGATCTTCTACATCCTTAATTACAGAAAATCTCTACAACTCGCTAATTAAAATTTCTCATTTAGTGGACCCATGAATGATATTAATTAATTAATTAATACATAAATATTTTTAATTGTGGGATTCACTAGAATTAGTCCACCTAACAAATTATAGACATTCTCTACAATCATCAATTAAGATTGTTAAGAATCTAGATCCAAAATATGCTTTTTTTTTCCTTTCAAAATCTCACTGTCTATACCCTTGTAGATTAAACCAATGTGGCAGACCATACTATATATTTCCAAGCAGTAGGATATCCATTGGATCTATTTAGTTATTTAGATGTTTTTTGGCTAACGGTTAAGTGAGGTGGACTTAACCCCTTCTTAAACCTACCAAACATACAAAATTAATACAATTGTTAAAGTGAGTTAACCCTTCGTAATTTGTCAAATGCAAAAAATATGAAAGAGTTAAGCTAACCCTTCTAGAGGGATCAAAATGAGTTAACCCCTCAAAATAAGGGGTTTACTAATACTCCTATTTGAAAGGATTTTTTTGAAAGGAAGAAGCAGGGTGAGAACCCCTGCGCATATATTTATATAACTGTAAATCCAAAACTATGGTAAATATATACAAATAAAAACATAAAGAGGAAGAAAAGGAGTCAGGAGAAGGAATTATCGGTTGGGAGCGGACCTTGTCGTCACCAACTAGATAATTTCTACACTGACTCCTAACTTCCCTGTGAGAAAGCGAAACAAACTGAAAACTGCAATAGGGGGAGAGATGGGGGTATAGTTAAGTTATTACAAAAGATCAAACCAAAAAAAACCAAGAGCTAAAGTTCTGAAGAAGCCACCACCTGGAAGCACCAGGATTAACTAGGAAAATTATCTCCAACATTATCCTCAAGACCATGTTTAGCCCACTGTTTGAGTCCAAGCTCAACCGCAGCACTGTGCATGAGGGAAGCTCTTTTGCTACTGGAGGCACCTTCTAAATAGAGGGGAGCCGATTGTCTCCCTAAAAGTTGTTATTCCCAAACATAAAACTGTCACAATGACTAAAATAAAACTTATATAGCAGGTTAATAATTTAATCCCTCAGATTATTTAATGGGCTAATTATGTTAATCATTCTCCTCAATCTTTTGCTAAAGGGGCCTAATTTTTTTTATACCAAATATTGCATTTTGATGATGTTAATTATCTCAATAAAAAGCTCAAACCGGGTGTTCTTTGAATAAATAAAATTAAATTTGGATTTTGTAAATAACTATAGTTAGGTCAGTTTTGAGATCATGACATGCACATTTCTTTGAGCCAACACAAGTCAATGTATCCCTTTTTTTTTAAGAGAGAATATCACGTTTTATTTTTATTATGGAAGTTCGTAGATTTGATTATTTCTTGTGGAGGTTTGTCGATTTTAAGATTTCTCAAACGCTCGATCACATGCGCATGCATATTACTCCCTAAAAAATTAAACAACGTTCAGAATATTGCGGTGTTATACAGCAAAATTATATTACTCGAAGAGAATCATGAAATTAGCATAGCTACCTAATTTGAATTGTTCACTCTGACAAGAGATCGACAAACTTAAATATTGGAATTATTGGGTAGGATATGCAATATTATCCAATGAGTAAATGAAAGAGCATTGATAACTATACTATTTCACCTAACCTACTTCCGTACATAACGAAGAAAATTGTGGAATCTTTTTTTTTTTAACTTTTTAAAATTTTGATCTAAACATTTTCCCCTCTAAAATTGGTAACTCATTAAGGGAACCCATTTCTCTGTTGTACGGAGTGGTTTCAAAAAGTGTGGTATATTTATAAATAGAGGAATTAATAAATGAAAACTATCAGCAGAGGATTGGGGGAATATTAGAGTCCAACAGGCAACTAGAAGTTATGATTAGTTGTACATAAGCATGAAATTAGGATGAATACCTACAGTTCATAATTGACCCTAAAGAGACGTAACCAGAAATTACATAAAAAAACAACTGCCATAATTATGAAATTGATGGATAAGATTGGGAATCATATCCAATAAGCAAATGAAAGTATAAGGGCCTGTTTGGTTGTGTTGATTTCCCTTAGCCATTAGGCTACATTAACTTTCACGCGTTTACATTGTTTGGTTGTACAAATAGAGTGCTGATGTGGCAGTAAAAAATCTCACTTGACAGCCTCTGACCAATTCCCCCAGGAACGTTTTGGAAAAGATCCTATCGAGCTGTATACACGTACATGCACCTTGCTCGACGATGTAGCTTAATTTTAGTCTATTTATAATGTTGAAAAAGATTAAAATAGTTTTATTTCTCTTAAAAAAAACTTTGCCCTCAAGTTTTCTCACATTATTCAAACTCATTGCCCTGCAGCCTCATCTTATTTCTGCTCTTAGTAACACTGTACAATATGCTAAATATACAAGCAATACTTAAACAAAAACTAGCCTTTCAACCGTAAATATCTTTTTATCGAACGTTTCAAGCTCACAAGCGGGGAAAATGTTTGGATAGGGAATGTCTTCTAGCTGCGGCTCAACTGCTCAAGTTTCTTTTCCATAAAGTTTGTTGTAGATTTGGGGGTGTTTGGTTACATTTCTATAAATTATAGGAAATGTTTTCCATCCCAAATTTGATTTCCTTGTATTTCTTAAAAAAATTATAGGAAAAGTTTTGAGAAGTTAAAAAAGTACAATTTTTTTTATTTTTTGTATTGTGCTTGTTTGGTTCAAAACAAGAAAATGAGAAATAACTTTTGGGAAAATAGCAACATTTCCTATAATTTATAGAAATGTAACCAAACACCACCAACTTTATAGAAAAATGAGAACTTTGTAGAAAAGAGTTAATGAGTTTTATTATTTAAATAATGAATGCGTCAGATTTCCAAGAGATTTCCTCCCATTTTAGAAGTAAATCAATTTCCATAAAATTTGGTACTTTTGGGCACTTTACAGAAAACATTTCTGTAAATTTTTTTGGAGCCAAACACAATTTATAGAAATGTATAGAAAACTCTTAATTACATAAATGTCATGCGTCAGTACTTTTGAGAAAACATTTCTCAAAAACAATACAACCAAACACCCCCTTATACTTGTATTATCTAGTTGCCTCTCGGAAAAAAAGGTATATAAACTATGAATATCAAATTAATGTCGGAAATATGGAAACATTTCCCCCCACTTTAAAAATGAATTGCTAATTATTAATTGTTATTATTGTTGTTATTATTTATTTATTTGATAATGCAGCAGTGTGGAATCGAACCAAGACCATGGTAGCTGTATTAAAACCTCTCAATCTTCCTTTATGTTTTGGTTTGCCATAGTTAAGAAATAAAGCCACGTAGTCATCCTTTTAACATTATAGCTAGTATAGCGCATGTGCATGACATGTGGATGAAGTGTTAAGTGTTTACATCCAATAGTACCTAAATTTAAAAGTGTGATGATTAGAGGAAAAAAATTAGTGAAGTTAAAGAATAGGATTAGGATCCTCTCCACTACAAAAAAAAAACAGTGGAGGGACCACTACATAATCACGGCCATTGATTATCTAATTAATGGTTGTGATTTTTTCTTTTAGTATAAATTAGGAATGAGTGCAATACACGGGAGTATGGTAAGTGTTAGATTTGAAGAGATGAGCTCAGGTTCAGATTTTGAGGCAAACAGGTTGGCGGTCGACCGGTCCGGTCGACCGCATTCGTGCACAGAAGCTACTGGGCATTTGGATCAGGGCCGGTCGACCGCCGCGGTCGACCGACGACTCTCTGGACATTGGAGCAAGCCGCTGGATGGAGGGCGGTCGACCGGGCCGGTCGACCGAGATGGATCGCGGTTGACCGTACCGGTCGACCGACGCTGCGGGTTTCAGTTGGGTTTGTTTTTCAGACCCGTTTCGTTTTGGATTTGTATAAATACCCTTTGGGTGTTTTTTAGGGTTAAGAGCAAGGACGAATTTGAGCAGATTGAGAGAGTTTTCTTTGGGCTTCTATTCTAGGAGCAATTGGAGAGATTGAGAGTTGATAGTTGAGGGTTTATGAGAGATTTGTAACCCTAGTTTGTTCCTCTTGATTTCTAATAGTGAAAACTCCCCCCTCCTTGCCCCGTGGACGTAGGTAACTTGCCGAACCACGTAAAAACTGGTGTTTATGATTGTTTGTGCTATTGTGGTTGTTTGGTTTATCTTTTCTCGGCGATTGTTTTGGTTTCTCGAGGCACAACAAGATTTAGATTGTATCATAACCGCCTACTAAATAATCAACGATTGAGATTAAAAGCAGTGATCTCTCCACTACTTTTTTGTAGTGGAGAGGATCCAAATCCCCCATTTTATGCCCTCCTACAACAGTGGTGGAATTTACTTCTTTTATTTGTCCATTTTGCGAGGTTCTCCATATTAGTTGGAAAATATGAAAGAATATTTTAAGATCAAGCAAACCTGGAGCAGCTAGCTAGAAGGGCTAGGAAAATATGTTGACAATATTTGCATGGCATATTTAAAGTATTTTATTTGATATATGGTGTTTGTAGTAGATTATAATTATAACAATTAATACGTTTAGGAGACTTTCGTCAAAATAGGCCAAGTTTTAGGGGTTATATGAAATTTATCACAGTAGAACTATCTAATTAATGAAAATAATACGAAGATACAGACGTATAACATAATTAAAACACACTTGCAAACAACCCCGCACACGACGGACCGTCATCCGCGTCACGGTTATCCGATGTCACTGAGAATTTATTTTAGAAATCGAGATAATAATTCTTATTAATTGGGAATTTTGTCAAATAGTGCAGCAAATACGTTTATTTACTTGAATATATTTATTTGAGGTGTTTTGTGCAAAGAGCTCTAATAGCTCGGTAGAAGTCATTTCTCCTTCTTAATTACAAATTTACAATAGGGTTGTGGTAAACACAGTATATTACTTTGTATCGAATGCTAACGTGACGATAGAATAGAAATAATGTAATCCTGCGCTCCTTCTACAATACACGACTAAAAAAGTATGGAATCCACTCTCTTCAACTTTTGCTCAATTTTCTTGGTTACTACTAATTGTAGTATTTAGTGAGCATCGAGATGCATGCATCCTACGAAAGTTCTCAATTTGACGTATCATAAAAAAAAAAACTTATATTTGCCACTCTTAGAAAAGAAATTAACAAATATTCGATTGAATACTTTCTTCGTCAAATTCAAAAAATAAAATAAAACAAAACAGATCATCATTAGATCACTTGGACTAGACCAATACACTAAGGTTATGATGATCAACCAAAAAAAAAAACAAGACTTTTAACGAGTGGCATAAAACCATTAAACCTTGGTGAAAAGTGTCATTAGCAGGCTCTACTGGAAAATTAATCAACATTAGATAGCCCGTCTGTATAAGCCTAAGGATAATGCAAATTAATTACCTGCCTATGATCAAGATTTATCATCGTTGAGTCCTTCGGCTGAGTAGATAAATGTCAAGAAGAATTTTTCAAAACAGACCCGCTTCAACTTTTTTTTCTTAAAACCGACCCGTTTTTTTTTATTTATCAAAACCGACCCGATTTTGTAATTAACAGCTTAATCACCATCCTAAACAGTCGGGGTTGGCAACCCCGACTATTTAGGAAGGTGTTAAACCCTAATTAGAAGCCTTAAACCCTAAAAATTAATGTCCTAAATAGTCGGGGTTGCCAACCCCGACTGTTTAGGAATGTGATTAATCTGCTAATTACAAAATCGAGTCGGTTTTGATAAATAAAAAAAAAAACGGGTCGGTTTTAAGAAAAAAAAGTTAAAGTGGGTCTGTTTTGAAAAATTCTTCTAAATGCCAATGATGAATGTCTTAAAAGGCATTTTGGGCGACTTGGATTTGGGTCCAGGATTTGGAAATCGAGGGTAATCCAAATCCAAAATCTACTGTTTTCTTGTGTTGGCCTGTAGAGCCTTGCTTTATTTTCCGCTCAACTTGAAACAGAATAAAATGAAATAATAAAATAAAAAAGAAACAGTCTAAAATCTGTAGTTAGCTGAATGAAGCACAGGGCCAAGCAAATATATTTTTTATTTTGGAATCAACAATTTTAGGTCCTCTTAAACTCCAATCAGAATGGTTCACCAAGCATAAACCTATGCCACAATACTAAGAAAAGATAAACAATAGAAAGTTGGAATTGTTCATCAAGATAAA
>NC_033795.1:6623280-6644629 GCF_001876935.1 Asparagus officinalis | reverse complement strand
TCCTCATTTTGATCTATGGACTGTAATCAACATGCTTTTTGTACACTTCTCAACTATGAACATCGAGTTTCCTAACGTCGGAACTCTCTCTGCCAGAAAAAAAATCTCTGTCCGTGACTATTCTTTATATGAATGTCACTATCATTTCAAGTGTAACAACACTCTTTTCCCCTCTAGTATTTTCTACATCAGCTTCTATCACCAAAATTATATGCTTTGACAAGTTTTCAGGAAGGCTGTTTGATCGACTGCAGAAACTCGAGAACGATATAATCACCGTTTTGGGAGAACAGTTGGTTCTGTTGTCACTATCATTTCTGTTTCGTTCAGAACAGTTGGTTCTCCTGTCACAGTGTTGCCCATATCCTTTGTCTTGTGAAGAAGGAAAGTCCCGGAAAGAATTGTAACAAATCCACACAACTCCGACACTATCTGTGTGGCATTTTGCGAGGCCCAGTCCTGGATATTGAAGCACATTTGTCAACGCATGATCCATGGATAGTTGGATTAGATGCAGATATGACTTTTGGGCGTGTTTGGCCACCAGAAAGTAAATGGTAAGCATATGAAGTTGTTGAGAAGTGAATGGAAAGTGGAATCTCATATCAGTTTCTCCCCCCTCCTTTACATTCTCAAAGTTTTTGAGAAAGTGGCCGGAAAGTGAACTGAGAAGAAAGAGAAATTAAATTTTATTCTCTCCACCTTAATGTTCCAGTATCCATTCTCATAGCAACTAAAAAACACTATTAAGAAGTGGATGTCACCTCAACTGCCACCTTAATTTTCCATATTTTCACTTTCTATCATCCAAGATTTGCAACAAAATATTTGAAATGATATATATGCAAAAGCCGTATTTTCCTAGGTCACATGGCAAAGCCGTGTCGCTCCCCGTGGAGGAGCCTGGGTTCGATTCTCATGTGCGCCAGTAGCGATTGTTGGTGTAGTTGTTATGTGCGCCAGAGGCGTATTTTGCTCTAAAAAAATTCGCAACAAATCAAAAGTCAAAATATTTTCTTGAGAAAGCATTTCTTTTCCCTTGTCATTTTCCATGTACTTTCCGGTTCCAAACACCCCCTTAGTCATAATATGAAAGGTGTGAGAGAATCTACAGGAGTAGATGAGCAAGCTTTACTTGATACGCATCAAAGAACAATAAACTTCTGATGGCACTCTAAATTAACAAAGCCTTTATAGCCTTTAAGAGAATAAAGTGGAATATCCTGCATCACCTTAAACATGATAACGCTCGCAAAGATGGTGAAGGAAGTGAACATCACGTAATAAACAGGAGATATCACAGCAGTATTAAAGGTATCCAATGCCTGCATGGTTGAAGCAAAATTTGGAGTAAGTAACAACAGAGGGGATGATTTATAAACTATGTACTTCAATGAACTAGTGAAACTAGAGTATTGTATTAGAACTTTGTGGTGATATGCCATCCTTGAGAAAGTTGACATGTATGGATAATCGATCTGTTGCATGTCATTTATTTTGGATAAAAGATTTCACCTTGGCAATAATATTTGCTTACACGTGCAATCGAATAGGTGGAGATCTGACTGGAAGGAATATATCTATTGTTTTTTTCATCATTTTGAAGCATCTGATTAATGACTGATTACTAATTGCTCCAGATATTCCACCTGCAGCCAGTGTTGTGAGCCGGCATATGAATATAAACCAGGAAAGATTCATTGGCAGGTAGTGAAATGGTTTTTCTAGATACTTGGAGAGTATTTGCTGCTATTGGTTTATGATTTACGAGGAAAATAGATTCTGTTTGCAGAATTTTGGCTTATTTTGATTCAGATTTTATGGGCAGTTTGGTCCACAGACTTCTGACACATCATGTTTCCACTCTTGGTTCTGTCATTTATAAGAAGGCGATTCTACAGCTGAGCTGACAACTGTTCTGTCTGCTTTAGAGGCAGAGTATTATAATGTTTATTAGGTAAATAGAAACAGGCAATTTGAAGTTAATTAGGACTCCCATTAATGTTAAATTAGTCGAACAGAAAGATTATAGGGGAATAATAATTGCTTTCATCTTTTAGCCAGCTTAGTTTGAGAGGTAGGGCCTGCAAATACAATACTTGTACAAAGTGCTTTGAGATGCATCTAGCGGATGAAATATGATCTACTAATACAAAGCAAGTAGCAAACTTACATCCCAAAACAAACATTTTATATAATTGCAAAAACAATGCCCTTAACAAATGGGATGTAAGGAATTGATTGTGAAGCGCATTTATGTAAACCTTCTGAATAATTCAAATAAAATTACAAGTTTTGAAGTTGTGGCTTTAAAAATTTATAGTTACCTTGTTTAAGTAGTTCATCTGAGTGAGGCAACAGATAACTACGACAAAGCTGAAAAACCAAGTCTGGACATATTTAAATTGATTTGATCCTTCAAATGATAACTTTAAGGCAATCCCCAATGCTTTCACACTCATAACCTGTTCAAAAAACCACCGAGTGAAAAGAGGTAAACTTTGAATGGATAAGATCATGAAATTTTAGAAGCAATACCGTTATAGAGCCCATCAGTGAGCAAATTCCAATGTACACAAGCATATGAGTCTGACCATATCGTGGCACGTAGCGGAAAATGAGAATGATAACCAAAAGAACAACCACACAAGAATAAACAATGAAACCTGTAGGAGCAGAGGTTAGTAATTCTAAAAATTGAAATGACAAGAAAATGCATGCAAAATGCAACAAGCGTACGGAAATAGGAATCTAAAGATAACAATATGCACCATGTTTGAATGCATTGGTAATAATGATATTCGATCTAAGGATATGCTTGAAATTGGAACACCATCATTAGTAATAATGATATTCGATCTAAGGATATGCTTGAAATGGGAACACTATCATTATAATTGGGGTTTATTGCACATAGCCCCCTATAGTATTGTTGTTTTGCACTTACTGCCCTGTAGTTTCATTGTCGCAGATCAACCCCTAGGTTAAATTTTTTGACTCTTTTACCGTCAGCTAGGCTAACTAATTTCAACCAGGGGAAAAATCTTTGCCAAAATTTTACCAAGGGAAAAGAAGTCAAAAATAATTTAACCTAACGGAGTCTATATGCGACAATGAAACACATGGGTTGTAAATGCAAAACAGCAATATTAAAAGGGGTCTTTGTGCCAGTAACCACTATAATTGACAAAAGATTAGGCGAACAACAGGGCATATAAGCAAAGTGCTAATATGAGACTATCATATGTTCAAACTACCTGGTTCAATAGCAAGGTACCATATTTGCTTCACAGATTCAATAGCTCTCTCTTTTGGTGCATGCAATACAATGCTTGTAGAACCCACCACACAAAGAATGCAGCCGAGAATACCAAATACATGCAGTTTTTCATTCAAACAAAAATGTGCTAGCACTGAGCTGCAATAAAGAAACATTTCAGTATAAAGATTGTAAAAGGCATTTTCGCTGATGAGATGTGTCAAATAGTAACATACCTCACAATAATACTAAGAGCTCCAAGTGGAGTTACAAGAATCGCTGGAGCAAATGCATATGCAGCAAAATTAGCTACCTCACCGACAATCACTGGGAAAGATTATAGAGTCAAAATGTCTTAGCTAGAAATGCTTAAGAAGAACATAAGAAATTGAATTACGATAACTGATTAGGTCACAAAAATATTATATATGAGGATGCAAAAAACTTTTGCAAGAAGTTAGGTGATAGTAACATCCTTGTGTCGTTTAATCTAGAAAATAACATATACAAATGAATACAAGTTTGAACAGCCCGGAAGATACTCTTCCTTGCACGGAATTCTTTTTGCTAGTATAGTTGGAAGTTGTTTGAATAATTATCAAATAGTTAGGATTTACTAGCTTAAACATTTACTTTGTGTTGAAGGTCATCAAACAAAATAAATATGTTTTGACGTTCATCTACTAATTAAATAGAAAGTGATCAGTGACATATCCAAAGAAGCAAATCAAATTGGAATCCGGAGATTTTAGTTGTTCTTCCCACTCCCTTTGACGTCTCTTTTATCCTTGAATATTAGATAATAAGCATAACAGTGTAATCCTTGTACGAAGTCTAAAATGATAAATGAAAAAGAAGGAAAAGAAAAGAACAAAACAAGAGCTTACAAACATGACATTCATAAAAATAAAATGACCATGCCATTTGATGACGCAAACAATTCTAAGCTTTAAGAGTTGGCTTCTAGCTATAACAATCTTTTCTTGTTTTGACAGACCAGTACAAATCAGGACAAACATGAGGAAAGCTCAACTAAAATAGCATGTTATTTGATATGGGTATATTCTTTTAATATTGGATTATATTCTATTTACTCATATGTGAGCAGTCGTACATTTAGTGTATTCCTCTACGAATTAGTAATGCTAATAAAACAAACAGATGTAACCATCCAAACACAAGGTGACTAAAATAGAAACACTATTTGTTTTACTCAAAAAAAGATCAATCGTAATCCAATCGTCAACAAGGCCTCACTGAAGTCAATATCGCCTGTTTCTATCATTCTTCCTTCTTTCGGTAAAACTTTAACTAAAATATTCGATACATCAACATATTATATCCCCCTTAGTGAGACCTCAACTAAAACAGCACAGGCATCTATCCAAAGTAATCAGCAAGAAAATTGTGTTCAACAACATTGTAAATCCTCAACTAGCAACTAGAGAATTTGATCTTAGTGCCTTGCACTTACTTGTGATCATTCCAGCCCACCACAAAGGTTCATATAAGTATGAGAATCCTCCAGACCCTGTAGCAAATAGATTAGGAAATCATAATTCAAAACACAATAGGTACGGTACAAATCCCCGAAATGTCTTGTATATCTTAATAGCAAAATCTGCACATTGTGTTTGACACCAATGGTATGAGCTAAACGTATATTGATTAATAAATATTTTCCTTCCATATGATAGAGAGATGAAAAGTGAAGAATTGTTTTGGGGTTTTTCTTCTTCTTCTTCTTTTCTATCTTCTTAACTTCTTTTCTTTTCCACTACTTTCCATCAACCAAAGAAAGCCGAAAGGTTTCTTGGGTTAAAGGGAAATTGACAGGACAGAAAGGAGATGAAAGCACGTAAAGCAATCCCTTAGGTGAAAGTGAAAGAGAAAGAGAAATGAAACTAAAAGGAACAATAATCAAAAAATAATTCCATGGGAACAAAAATACATTGTTTCATGATGAAATAAACAATACCCAGATTGAAAGTCCCAAGAGAAAGAACAAAGTAAACGCCAAAATCGTAAATTTTCCAGCCATTTCTCCTCACAATTTTATATAACCAAGATGGAAAAAACCCCAAAAAAAATCTGAGCTGACATAACCAGAAACAAAAACAAAAAAATACCCAGATGAGTAAACCCCCAAAAATCCAAAAAAAAAAAAAACTTTAACCTTATGAAATTGAAAGAATTAAACCTGCTCTGACCCCCAAAACCCCTGCTTTCTTCAATCCTTTCTTCTTGATGATAAAACTGGAGCCAATGAAGACGCTCGATGAAAGAGCCAACAATAACCCACGAATATTATCTACAGACATCCCCATCGCTGCTCAAGAATTCTCCAAAAAAAAACCCTTTTTCTCCCTGGAAAAATTAAAACCTAACAATACAAAAATAAAGGAAACGAGATAAGATACCAAAAATAGAAGTAGGGCGTTATTTTGCAAAATTGTACCTTTGTTAGTGAGATTGCTATAATGGGTAGTTTGGGGAGCATGGGAGCTTGAGAGAGAGAGAGAGAGAGAGAGAGGGAGAGCATTCTGTTACACAGGAGTCCATAGCTTTATATACCACAATATTAATATTTGGGCCGAGAACCGCGTTCAGGAATTACTTATTTGGGTTTTTTCATATATACCCCCAGGGCCATTATATTTTCAAATTCAACCCTCTGTGCTAGTTTACCCTTCAAATCTACAATATTGTTTTTTTCTTCCTTCCTAAATAAGTTATCCCTTCAATTTTCAAACCACTGGTATATCCCTGATGAATTTAATTAATTTCATTAATTTTTAATTTGATTGAGAGAGGAGGAAAGATATTGGTGATTGGCTTAAATCTAACTATAAATTAGTAAAATTAATTATATATATTAGTTATTTGAAAATTTTGAGAAAAATGATGGATTACATACCAGTAATCCAGCCAGCTAAATTAATAAACTGGTTGTTACATATAATGTGCACATCCCCAACCCAAGATGTGCACACAGATCCAACTAAAATTACAAAACAAATAAAAAAACACTTTTGCACTAAGTATTAGGTCTCCCAAAACACTTAATTACTACTACTAAACTAAAATAGCAGTAAGTATCATACTCAGCAAGAGTTTTTAACATCAAAATATCAACTAGAACACTACAGCCGAAGATCATCCAGCTGATTCACCGAATTCTTCCTGTTCTCACTTCCTGCAGCTCCAGCAGCTTGTAAGCCTCCCAAACTCTCATTTCTCTTTCTTTTTCTCTCTTGCAACATGGCCGCTCTAGCAGTGATATTTTTAGAACCTAGCCAAAATGTTGAAAAAGTTAAAATCTTACTCAAAATCTCTAGAGACCTCTTCTTCTTGTTAGAAAAGAGACTATCGTTACGCTCCTGCCATATGCACCAAATAAGAGCACAAATAATAACATCTTTTTCCATTTTGTAATCATCATTCCCCCAACAACCCAATTAATCCAAACTTCCTTTAGGGACTTTATTTTTAAAAAAAAATCCTAATTTTTAATTTGAACTGAATAGATCTCCAAAGTGAGTATACAAACTCACATTTAACAAACAAATGTGTACGACTCTCTTTTGATTTAGAGAACAAACAACAAGTCATCTCTAAATGAATTCTTTTTTTATCCAAAATATCTTTTTGTATTTAAGCTTTGTCTTAAAGCCAACCAAACCATAAATTTTACTTTTAAAGAAATGGAAAGTTTCCAAATATTTGCACAATCAAATCTTAAACCTCCATCAATAAGAAATTGATAGAAAGATTTAACAGAGAAAATATCATTTGCCTCCCATAACCAAATTCTTTTATCCTCTCTTTGTTCCAAAATTAAGTCCTTGACGAGATTCAACATATTCAAAAACTGAAAAACCAAATTTCTAGTCAAATGTTGGAGAATGATTCAAAGTCTGTTAGTTTTTAAATCAAAAGGAGATTTAGTAGTTGTTGAAGTTGTTAGCAAGTTATAGCTAGAAGATTTGTTAGTTATTTCCTGATTTTTTGGCCAAGCAGTTTATGAATAATGTTTCTTATGTAAGCCTATATAAGAAAAAGTTTCAGATCAATAAATTATCTATCCTTCCTCTCACATATCATTTGCTTTCTTGCTCTGTTAATTTTCTTCATTTTGGTATCAGAGCCAGGTTGCAACCTAGGCTTCGGCGTTCATTCCAGCAGCAAGATGACATCAAATGGTTCTGCGGTAAATGTTTCTCAACCTCAAATTCCCATTTTCAAAGGTGATTCCTATGAATTCTGGAGTGTAAAGATGAAGACTCTCTTTAAATCACAAGATCTATGGGATCTTGTTGAAAATGGGATCACTGGAACAAGCTCAGAAGAGACAGGCAACAAGGAGACTCTTAAGAAAGATGCAAAGGCCTTGTTCTTTATTCAACAAGCACTAGATGATTCTATATTCTCAAGGATTGCAGCAGCAACCTCAGCAAAGGAGGCATGGGACACTCTCAAGACTGAGTACCAAGGTTCTGCCAAGGTAATCACAGTGAAATTACAATTTCTTAGAAGAGATCTTGAAACAGCAATTATGAAAAATAATGAGACAATACAAGAATATCTTAGTCGAATTTCATCTGTTGTTAGCCAAATGAGAGCATATGGTGATAAAGTGCCTGATGAGATTGTTGTTGCAAAGATTTTGAGGAGCCTGTCTCCCAAGTTTGATCATGTGGTTGCAGCCATAGAGGAATCTAAAGATCTCTCCACCTATTCTGTTGATGAACTCATGGGATCTTTGCAAACACATGAGACCAGAATCAATAGAAATATAGCCAAGGAAGAAGAGCAAGCTTTTCAAGTTCAGGGGGAGCAAGCAAGGTTCACATCAAACAGAGGCAGAGGTAGAGGAGCATTTAGAGGAAGAGGACGTGGAAGAATGAGTACAATCCAGTGCACTTACTGCAAGAAGTTTGGACATAAAGAAAGTGACTGTTGGAGCAAAGACAAGCAAGTTCAATATGCAGAAGAAGAAGAAGAAGAAGAAGATTACCTGTTTATGACTGATGTAAGTCCCCAAGCTACCTCTAAAGAAACTTGGTATCTTGATAGTGCGTGTTCAAATCACTTGACAGGTGATAAGTTAAAGTTCAAGGAGCTAGATGAGACACAAAAATCCCAGGTCAGATTGGGAGATGACAAGCAGGTTCAAATCGAAGGAAAAGGAACTGTTGCTGTCAACATTGATGGGAAAGAAAAGATGATTCAGAATGTTCACTATGCACCAGGTTTGGCTCATAATCTGATAAGCGTAGGGCAACTAGTTGATTCTGGTTATTCTGTCATGTTTGAGAAAAATGCTTGCACTGTTAAGAAAAAAACAGGTGAAGTGTTGTTACAGACCAAGATGAGTAAAAACAAGATGTTTCCCATAAATTTCTTCTACAAAGAAATTCATGGAATGATGTGCAGCAGATTTGATGACTCTGAAGTGTGGCATCAGCGTTATGGCCATCTTAATGTCAAGGGTTTACAACTACTTGCAAGCAAAGGAATGGTAAAGGGTTTACCTACAATCAAGGGATTGGACCATGTGTGCAATGGTTGTGCTCTAGGAAAGCAAACAAGAAGGTCTTTTCCTGTAGGACAATCAAAGAGAGCAGAGGAGAAGCTTGCACTACTACATGCAGACATTTGTGGTCCTATGAGGGCAGAATCACATGCTGGTAGTAAGTATTTTTTGCTCTTTATTGATGACTTCTCAAGAATGTGTTGGGTATATTTTCTCATCCACAAGTCTGAAGCACTCGAGTGTTTTAAGAAATTTAAGGCACTCGTAGAGAAGCAAAGTGGTAAGAAACTGAAGGTGTTGAGAACTGACAGAGGAGGAGAATTTCGTTCCACAGAGTTTAACAAGTTTTGTGAAGAGCAAGGAATCAAGAGGGATCTTACAGCTCCCTATACCCCGGAACAGAATGGCATAGCTGAGCGTAAAAATAGGACTGTGGTTGAAATGGCCCGTTCCATGATAAAAGCAAAGAATCTCTCAGATGAATTTTGGGCAGAAGCTGTTGCTACTGCAGTCTATCTGATCAACATTTCTCCTACAAAAGCAGTGTGGAACAAGACACCCTTTGAAGCCTGGTATGAATTTAAACCATCTGTGAGTCATCTTCGAATTTTTGGTTCTTTGTGCTATGCTTTAGTGACTTCTCATAGACATAAACTTGACTCAAAGACAAAGAAGTATATTTTTGTTGGTTACTGCTCCAATTCAAAGGCATACAGGTTGTTTGACCCAGAGAAGAAGCAAATTGTTGTTAGTCGAGATGTTCAGTTTGATGAAAAACTGAATTTTGAAGAAACTGGTGCAAAGCAAACTCCCATCCTGAACATACCATCTCATGAAGAACAGGAGAAAACAAGGGATGAAGAAGTTGAGTGTGATCCAGTAGCTAGCAGTAGTAGCTCACAGACTTCACAAAATGAGATTCAAAATGAGGAGGAGACTCCTCAGTTGCGTAGGAGTCAGCGTGGCCTAATTCCTCGACGCAAGTTTCAGATTGAAGGAGAAGATGATACTGATGTTTGTACATTTGCAATGTTTGCTAAAGATCCAGGATGTGTAGAATCTGCAATGGAAAGTGAAGTGTGGAAGAAGGCAATGAAAGAAGAATTATCAGCAATTGAAAGGAATGAGACCTGGAAACTTACAGATTTACCAGAAGGAAAGAAGGCCATTAGTTTGAAGTGGATATTCAAGACCAAATATCATTCTGATGGGAGCATACAGAAGCACAAAGCCAGATTGGTGGCTCGTGGATTTGCTCAAGAACCTGGAGTTGACTTTGAAGAAACATTCTCACCTGTAGCAAGAATCGAGACAGTCAGGTTGATTCTTGCACTTGCAGCTCAGTTACAATGGACTGTATTTCAGTTTGATGTTAAGTCTGCGTTTCTTAATGGAGATTTGAGAGAAGAAGTGTATGTGCAGCAACCAGAAGGATTCGTGATTCCTGGTGAAGAGAACAAGGTGTACAAACTGCGAAAAGCATTATATGGCTTGAAGCAAGCCCCTCGAGCATGGTACAGCAAGATTGATGAGTTCTTTCATCAGAATGGTTTTCAGAGAAGTCCAAATGAGCCAACATTATACATAAAGAAGCAAGGTATGAAAGATTTTATTATGGTTAGCTTATATGTCGACGACATAATTTATACAGGATCATCTATGCAGCTTATTGATGAATTTAAGAATGCCATGATGAGTATGTTTGAGATGACAGATTTAGGAAGACTCAACTACTTTCTTGGTTTGGAAATTAAACAAACCAAGAATGGTATATTTCTTTCACAACAGAAATATACTACTGATCTTTTAATGCAGTTTGGCATGCTAAGCTGTAAACCTACAGCAACTCCAATGAATGTGAATGAGAAGTTGACAGCTGAGGATGGCACAGGAATGACAGAAGCAAGAAAGTACAGAAGCCTAGTGGGAAGACTCATCTATCTCACACATACTCGACCAGACTTAGCCTTTGTAGTTGGCTTAATCTCAAGGTTTATGAACAGTCCAACAAAACAACATTTTGGAGCAGCAAAAAGGATTCTTCGATATGTAGCTGGTACTAAAAATCTTGGAATATGGTACTTGAAGAAAGATGAGTTTGTGTTGACAGGTTATACCGATAGTGATTGGGCAGGCTCACAGGATGATAGAAAAAGCACAACTGGGAATTGTTTTGTGCTTGGTTCAGGAGCAATTACGTGGGCTTCAAAGAAGCAATCAACTGTAGCATTATCTTCAACAGAGGCAGAATATGTCGCAGCTACAACAACTGCTTGTCAAGCAGTATGGCTGAGAAGGCTACTTAATGATTTGAATCAAAAGCAACTACAAGCTACTGAAATTTTCTGTGATAACATGTCTGCTGTGGCCATGACAAAGAATCCAGTTATGCATGGAAGAACAAAGCACATAGAAATCAAGTATCACTTCATTAGAGAACTTGTTGCAAAGGAAGAAATCAAGATGGAATTTTGCAAATCAGATGAACAGCTGGCCGACCTGTTTACTAAAGCTCTGCCACGAGCAAAGTTTGAAACACTTAGGACTCGTTTGTTCATTACCAACTTTGAATCAAGGGGGAGTGTTGGAGAATGATTCAAAGTCTGTTAGTTTTTAAATCAAAAGGAGATTTAGTAGTTGTTGAAGTTGTTAGCAAGTTATAGCTAGAAGATTTGTTAGTTATTTCCTGATTTTTTGGCCAAGCAGTTTATGAATAATGTTTCTTATGTAAGCCTATATAAGAAAAAGTTTCAGATCAATAAATTATCTATCCTTCCTCTCACATATCATTTGCTTTCTTGCTCTGTTAATTTCCTTCATCAAATGCCTATTAGTTATTTGAAAACTGAGGAGCAGAATAAATCAATGTTTGAGATTTGGAGGATAAACTAAAAATATCTAGACTATGAGGGTAAGCTCATAAATACACTAGAGTGGGAGCACATATATGTGAAAAGTCCGACTTGTTTTAAATCATTTACGAAGTTTCATATGGATGTCATTTTTTAGTGTTTTCTCTCTGAGCGTGCTTTTAAATTGGATTTTAGCTATGGCTATTCAAGTTTTGCATGATTTAACCTAGATTTTTATGAGTTTTTCTTCTGAAAAATTATTTACAGGTTACCTTATATGATATGTTTGGAGGAAGTTTTTTAAATAATTCAAGCTTCTAAGAACTGTCCATGGGCACCCATTGGAAAATCGATAATTTAAGAGCTTTACTTCAAACTTGTTTTTTTTTTCCTTTTAAATATAGCATTTTTTGTTATAATTTTAAAAGTACAGACGTTTCTCGGTTCTATCACTCGCTTTCTCTATTTAATAAGGATATACAACTGGTTTCATAATTATATATTGTAAAAAATATATATATTCGGAGCCCATAATTTATGTTCCTCTCATTTCTTGGAAACAACTTAGATTTTGCATATATACCCTTTCCTGTCATTTTTGTTGACAGATACTTAACCCTCCAAAGTTAATTTGGAGACACCTGTCTGAACTTCAATCACATGGATACTTTTGTGTCATTCTCATCAATCTCCATGTGTGCTTTCTTTCTCAAGTTTATAAGAACCTCCATTTATTATTTGGTAGAAGAAATGTTAAAGTAAAAGAGAGAAAGGCTTAGGTAAATTTTACTTTTGAGTTGAATTAATATTGAGTGTGCACATATATTTATACAAGTATAGGAGGGTGAGGTGTGTTCTCACAACTAATGTAGGACTAAACACGCTCGTCGGCGGATGATACATGAGGAAGTAGAATTGTCTTATCCTTGATAACTTGTTGACGGACAAAATGAGCATTGATCTCTATGTGTTTGGTTCTCTCATGAAATACTGGATTATTAGCAATCTGGATGACACTCTTATTATCATAGTATAGAGGAGTAGGAGTCAAAACAGAAATACCGAAATCACTGAGAAGACAACGAAGATGAATAATCTCTTTAGCTGTTGTGGACATTGCACGATACTCTGCCTCGGTGCTGGAAAGAACAACAATATCTTGTTTCTTACTCCGTCGGGAAATTAGGGAATTACCAAGAAATATACAATAACCTGTGATAGACTTCCTGATAGTGGAATTACCAGCCCAATCAGTATCAGAATATGCACAAAGCTCTAACTTAGATGTATCAGGAAACATAAGAGAGCGAGTGCTAGTACCCCGGAGATACCGAAGAATCCGTAATAAGGAAGCATAGTGTACAGAATGTGGGGCACTAATAAATTGACTGACAATGCCAATAGCATGAGAGATATCTGGTCGAGAGATACACAGATAGACCAACTGGCCAACAAGATGTCGATATCAAGTAGGATCAGATAGAGGCTCACCATCAGTAGAGCGAAGTTTGACATTCTGTTGGAGTGAAGTATCAACAGTTGCATCGTCAGTTAGCTCAGTTCGATCTAAAATATCCGAGAGATACTTCTGTTGAGACAGTAGTACACCACGCAGGCCTTGAGAAACTTCTAGACCAAGAAAATACCGAAGAGATCCAAGATCCCTTCATGTGGATCTGTTGTTACAACTGAGATTTTACGTACTGTATATCAGCCACATCATCACTTGTAATGATCATATCATCTACATAGATGAGTAATAAAACTCTATCACGCGATGTAGTGCGAACAAACAGAGAAACATCTTGATGATTTTCCATAAAGCCCGCCTTGAGCACGACATCGCGAAAACACTCAAACCAAGTGTGGGGTGCCTGCTTGAGACCATAATAGCACAGCGAAGGAGACATACATGTCCCAGAGGAATATTAGACCCTAGAGGCGGTTGCATATATACTGTCTCAGATAAAAAGCCATGGAGAAAAGCATTTTTGACATCCATCTGGTATAACGGCTAACGATGAGTAGCAGTGACTGCAAGAAGAGTAAGAATAGTGGGCATCTGAGCAATAGGAGAAAATGTCTCCTCATAATCAATACCTTATTGTTGAGTAAAACTTCGAGCCACTAAACGAGCTTTCCGGTATTTAATGGTGCCATCAGGACGATACTTAACCTTATAAACTCATTTACTGCCAACTAAAGATATGCCGGGGGGATAGGGAACAACATCCCAGGTATGTGTTTGCTTAAAGGTCTGAAATTCCTCGGCCATAGCTTGTCGCCACTCTAGAAATTAAACGGCCTCTTGAAAGGACTTTGGCTCAACTGTAGTATGAATGACAGGAAGAAAATTATGAAAGATAGATGGATAGGAAGTAACCGAAGCATACCGTGCATGCATGACATGTGGGTGTTTGCTTCGACGAAGAGCAAGATGAACCTTAGGCGGTGAAGATACTGTTGGCCTTCTTGTTTTGATGATGATTTACAAACAATTTACTAATAATGTTGTTTGTCTAGTGTTTGTGCATTCCTATGTTTTGTAGACAAACAACGTTGTTGGAGGTTGGATGGATTAAGCCTACACGATCATATCAAGAGGAGGTTGGCGGAATAGTGGAGTGAAGCCTTGCAATTCAAAGTTAAAGATCAAGTTCAAGCTTCATCCGCATGTGTACCAAGTTGAGCTCAATGAAGATCAAGATCATTGCTTGGGTAACTTTAGTTTAGGTGTTATATTATGTGTGCTAAGTACGTTAAGCTCAATATCATATACACACACATTTATTGGTTTCCTTGTATATATATGTAGTCACATATATTATATATTTCATATTTATTATTGTGATTTGGTTTAACTACTTAGATATGAAACAAATATATTTTCATATACATACTCCTATGTTTCATTCTCTAATGTATTTGTGAAAATATCATATTCTTAGTTTTTAGACTTAACAATATTCATATACATATTTTATTAAGTCTACATAATCATTGTGCAAAGTTTCAAAACATGGTTTAGCCTAAGTGTCAAAATTCATATGTTTGCATTTTCGTGTTTTGGACTATCTTGTAAAATGATGGTATTTTTCTTTTGGGAGGTCCTTTCTGATAACCAGTCGTTGTAGCATGTTTATTATCATGTTTACAATCATTCCCCAAAGTTTTACATTTTTTGGAATTTATTTGATATTTTTAAACAGTATTTTAAAATCAGCAAACCAGTTTTTGTATATGTCAGTTTTCGGTCGACCGAACCGGTCGACCGAACCTGAGTTCTCTTGTTCACTGGGCGACAGAGAGTTTGTCGGTCGACCGGTCCGGTCGACCGATGAAATTTTCCGGTCGACCGATGAAATTTCCGGTCGACCGACAGTAACTTTTTCTGCTTCCAACGGCTATTTTTGTTACCGTTGCTGGGGTGTTTTTGGTCTTTTGTTTTGGGAGTTTTGGCTGAGTTTTGAATTCAAATTCAAATTCCAAATATTTTTTTAAATTCAAATAAATATAAGAGGATCAAACTAAAATTTTAAATCTATTAACTAATCCTAAACCAAATCAAATACCTAATCCTAAATCCACGGATGTCTTCAGATTATTTCAATTATACAGAGCCATCATCTACTCACCCTCCAACACATGCAGAAAAAAAAACAAAACAAAAAACAAAAGCAAAAGAAAATTACTACTGCTTTCAGTGTTCACTAATATGAAATAGTACAGTGGCATCACAGAGAACTGAGCAGAATTTTATGCTGAAGGCAACTTTAAAGAAAAACTTATTGAAATTAAGCCAACATACGCTCTCATCCATGGGAGTTACATAAGATAAAATTTTCTGCAAAAGGTTGATGTATTTTTTTTGGCAGCCCTCGTCACAAAAAGGGATTCAAATACTTCCATAAAAATTCCATTGACTAAACTCAATGCACCTAAAGTTTAAAGATAGTAACCAAACAATCATAACTCTCTATCCATTTTAGCTTGGCCAGTACCATCTATTCATGACACTGGCAGCATCACTATCACACTGGGAGCATCACCAAAGCTTGGCCTGACATACAGCTGCAAAAAGATTGAATCACATGGATTAATTCCTTGGTGATACAATTTGATGCATAAACTAAAGGGTTTACACTAAACTACCTAGAACTTTCAGCGTTTTGCAGTAAACCCCAAAAAATTCTAACTATTGGAATTGCAGAAACCTCCCCCAATAAGTTTTTGTTTTTTGCCGAGTACCTCCATGACGATGTCAGTCCATATTTTGCGTTCGCGATCGGACTAACATAGTCATGGTGATTATCTACAAAATGCAAAAACTTATTGAAGATTTTATGTGACTCCAATGGTTGTCGATCAGGGATTTACTGCGAAGATTGTTATATTGCCAAAGAGAGGTCACCTTTTAACATAGTAATAGCAGAAATCAGCTAAAATGAATGTTTGAATTAATTCTGCAATAAAGTGTGCAGGCAACCAAAACATCCCCGGTGCAAATAAGAATGCTCCCCGAGTTTCAATGAACTGCGAGACACGAAAATGTGAGGATATTATTGCATAATAATAGTAGCAACAAAGGAGAGAATACAATTAGTACCTGAATTATCCAATGTGCGAAGCCCAAGAATCGTGCAATGCCGAGTGCAAATACATAGTGTGATGTAAATGGTTCAACTATCTACAAAAGCAGATTCATTCATAGAGATTACCTCCTTCAGACATAACTATAGCATGATATATTTCTGTTTTATACAGGTTTGTGTATGTTAATGTTCATGTCAGTGAGTGAATAAACATGAGTAATGGCGAACCTTTGCATTTTGCATCAAGCGAAGTTGAGGAAGAACCGATACAGATTCGAGGTATACACAGAACCCCCAAAACATTCTGCCGAATAAGATCTTGGGGATAAAAGGATGTATAAATATGGCTAGAACAAAGGAAGGAACTATCTGCAAGAAAATAGTTTTCATTAGGAACTAAAATAATATACCCCAATTATTTGATGAAACTGCAAAATCTGAAGTCTACTTAAATAACTTTTACTAAATAATGTATGGTTTAAATATTTGAAAGATTTTTGGAGGCTGAAGTAGATCTAGTATGTTAAAATTTCTCCATGTAGCAAAAGATGAATGTTTGAAATATCGAAAGATAATGGTATATATACAATAACACAATACATCATCTGATTAAACTAGGAATATAACGCTGAAATATATTTTTGAATGATATGCATCTCACAAATGAGATAAAGATGCTTTCGTATTTTAAAAAAAATCGCAATCTAATAAAAGCACGATAATCCTTTACCGTATAGTATCTTGGCATATTATCCAATTCCTTCATGTAGCTCGAATTCAGTTTGTATCGCATCATGTATATAACCCAAATGGTTGCAATTAGTGTAGCAAAATCAAGGATTAGATGGATGTCATGTTCAATGATCCAAGTGCAGTATAATCTTACTGCCAAGAATATTGCAGTCAGCTCTTGAGACTTCAGTGAGAGACCTACATCAAGGGGAGAAAAGGAAAACAATATCAAATTTCGAGCAAAATTAACTAAATCGTTGAGGAGGACATTGAAAAGGTTCGAACGATTAGATATAAAATTAAGCTTAGCATTTGTTGTTTCTATAGTTAATTAGCTACCTTTTCGTGGTTTGAATTTTTGACTATTGAGGAGAGCGATCGAGTCAGAACATCATGCATTTCTCTTAAGAAACCACCGTACAATTAGTACCCTCTAAGTATATAGACACTTAATAGAAAGACCAAACATTAAAATTTCAAAATAATAAAATGTGGGTTTAGTTTTGTGCCAAGCTACGAGTATCTTTTAAGTTGAAGTTGAAGTGAATTCTCTTGGTTTGGTTAATATGTTTTTGGGTTCCACTCCCCCTCAAAAAGGCCATATCGTTCCCCATAGAAAGAGGTCATGAATTTATTATTTATCACTGTCTTTTGTCATCCATCACATTTATAGGGCAGCTAATTTTGTAGGGAACAGGTTGGCCGTACATAGAGCTAGAAATTACAAGTTTGGCATTTTCAATTCAGGCTTGGATCTTCCTCGAAATGTTAGCTTTGCATTGATCAATGATAGATTCGTCTCCCTCACGTTAGAAAGAAAATTGCTTCTCAATACAAAGAGGTTTTACATATCGAACATTAGGGAAATATGGATGGTCAAAACCCATATCATATTGCGAGCTAGTATCGGGGAAATACATATCGAACATTAGGGAAATATGGATGGTCAAAACCCATATCATATTGCGAGCTAGTATCGGGGAAATATTACAGACAAGTAGTAAATATCAGAGTGTCATATCGAATGATGTGTTACGGAATTATATAGTCAAGGCTTATATATGAAAATGGTCAAAGCTAAGGTGTTTTAAGAAATTTATCCTATTATTTTAAAATGTTTTAGATAGATCCCTGACTTTTGAATTCAAATTCAGATATAAATCAAGTTCAACTCTCCTGTCCTGATCTATCTATCTATATATCAAACTTCACGGGTAGATATATGGTCCGCATCGCATTTGAATCATACTCTCTTTTAAAGTACAAGTTCGGGAAAATATTTCCATGATCAATATTACCCTTAATTTTTTTAAATATTATATTGTTATCCTAATCTGTTCTAATTATCATATCTTCTTTAAATTGGTAATTAAATGATTTACCCTATTCATAATGAGACTTAGCATGTTATTAGATAAATGAGATATGTTTGATATAATTTAAATCCTTTATTATTTTAGTTCGTAGAGAAATCCAAAAAAATATATGCTAGCCAGCACCTAAAGTTTTTGGACTTTGTATAAAAAATCCTTCAAGTTTTTTAAATTGCAAAAGCACCCATACAAATTCAAAATTTTATTAAAATATCTTAAAAATTATAAATTTACTTATTTCAATTCAGTGAGAAATCTAAAAAAACATATGCTAGCTAGAAACTTAATTTTTTTTACTTTAGAGAAAGTATCTCGTAAGTTTTAAAATTTACAAAAACACCCCTAAAAATTCAAATTTTGTAAAAAATATCTTGAAAATTTTAAACCTATAATCACATTAAAAACCTACAAATAACACAAACAATCCCTAAAAATTTATGAACTTTATAATAAACACTCTAAACTTTTTACAAATCTATACTACATATAAAAGAGGATTGTCGTGTTAAAACGTTTGATTTTCATTTTTACCCCTTTAACTTTGATAATTCTCAAATATATCATTAATTGTAATTAATCATTCACTAATTATATATGACCTCTTATTAATTATATATTTTCTCACTTTTTCAAAAACTTCGGTCACACTATTATTTTATTATTTAATAGAAAATTTGAAATTTTATCCCTAATTTATCCTCACATAAAACTTAAAATTCTTTAAAAATTAAAAATAACAAAAATTCATTAGGTTTATGCCTATAACTTTGGGTTTCACCTCTTATGGAGGACTACCTGTTACCTTATATCTTATTAGTCTTTCAAAAATATGATAATAGTATGAAACATAATTTGCATTTATTGTAATTGTAATAGTATTAATAGTATAATAATTTAATAGTATATTTGAATTAATAAATTATACTATAATTTAATAATTATAAAATTTAGTAAATTATTTACTTATAGTATTATAAACTAATTATTAAATTAAAATGTAGTTACTAATAGTATTATAATTATGCCAAGTATAATATTATTTATTTAAAAGATAAAAAAACTATTTAATATGTTATAATTATTCTAATAAATTATAATAATTATCCAAACTATAATTGATCATACAATTATTTATATACAATTTATTCATTTAAATAAAATTGTAATTGTTCAGAATTTATATTGCTATATATATTAGTCATTTTATTTTTTGTAGCCATGAAAAAAAATTAAAAAGCATAAAATAAAACATGCTCTCGTGCGAAGCACGTGCACTATACTAGTATTTCTAATAGGGTAGATAATATCAAACCCCAAGAGACTTTCAATGTTTTGCAGTAAACACCCAATTACCTATAAAATAAGCCCCAACAACTATTGAAATTGTAGAAAACTCCCAATAAGTTTCCGCGATCTGTATAGAAGCCCCCCCGGCCGTCCCGGCCCACTCCACGTTTTGCGCCGGTGACCCATTTAGATCCTAAATGTGAACCGACGTCACCAGTGGGTTTTGTCTACAAAGCTCGGAAACTTATCGAGGGTTTAGTGGGATTTCGGAATCTGTTGAGGGTTTAATTAATTTCACCCAAAGAATTGATCACCTGAGCAAGTATTTGTTCGGGTGAGTTTGAAGGCGAGAACAACAAGCCCGGCCGCGTGGACGACCTCGGCCATGACGTAGAAATGGTCATGATTCGGTACGAACGCCCTCAGCGCCGAGATGACGAGAGAGTGCGGTCACCGCCCCCGCCGTCACCTTCGCTTCACCGGCTGCCTCCGGGCCCACCCGAGAGCCGCGGTCACCCTGTCTCTTTTCGTCCTCCGATTCCCCATCTCTCACCGATCGAAGCACCGCACCGCACCGCACCGCAGGAGGAGAGAGAGAGAGAGAGAGAGAGAGAGAGGAGAGAAACGCATGCAGGGGAGAGAAAATGAACAAGATTTGCTCGGGATTTAATTGTCTGAATTTAAAACTTTCCATGTATAGGTAAAATCTAACGGGACGCTCTTTTCGCGAAACCCGCTTTGGTTTGGGTGAGCGGAAGGCGGGTCCGGCGTTGGGGAGCGAATTTTTGGGTGGCGATTCGCCGGTGAGGTTGGTATTTATCGTTTGATACGGTAACGTGTTTAGGGCTCGCGGGCCTATTTTCCTCTTGGTCGGTCGGTCCTAACACGATGGTTTGGACCGAATCAAGCCCATGAGTATTATTGGGCCCGCTGTGAGGACAATGAGCTAGCTAGGTGATATAATTTTTTTTAAATATTGGGGGTGATTGCATGGCGAATTGGCGCTTAAATACCATAATGTTTCCCCGTACTTACATACTCTCAGTCATTTTTTCACGGTAGTTATATAGGGTTCGTTGAGTATGCAGGAATGAGTAGGAATGAAATAATAATTCTCACGTCTCATTCTTTTGTACCGAACTTAATTTTCGGGATGCGAACGAAATAACCCTGTAAAAAACAAAGCATGCATGGGTTAAATTTCGATTTAAGCAAACAAAAGGATAAAAAAAAAGTCGAATTTGACATGAGAAACTCGTAGGAATTCTTCAAAGAGCGTTTTTCGATAGCTATGTACTAACGGGTCATTCTAAAACAAGTGAGAGGTTAAAAAGAGAAAAATCGGGAGCATTTGAGCGCGGCCCAAGACGTGAGAGGCCCAATAACATTTAGTGTTGCGGCCTTTTTCCAATCCAACAAACTATGAACAGGTCCATATAAACGTTGAGCGTGAGAAAATATCTTCTCCGTTTCCGAGTTGTAGCTATTTAATTAAAATAAATAAATAATTTATTACGTGCTGGAACTCAATCCTCCCCTCTATCCCTCTCGAAACCCTAGATTCGATTAGTCTCCCTTCTCCCTTCCTCGATTTCTAGGGTTTCGTCGCAATCGATGGCGGATCGAGCAATAGCAACGTCAGCGACGAAGCCAGTATGGATGAAGCAAGCAGAGGAGGCCAAGATCAAGAACGAGGCCGAGAAACCTTAGAAAAAGCA
>NC_033795.1:6601077-6623255 GCF_001876935.1 Asparagus officinalis | reverse complement strand
AAAAAAAGAGAGACGATAAGGCTTGCAATCGGCATGTGTACTACTTGGGCTTCTTTTTTTTTGCTGAATGGAGTTGCACATGAGATTCCAATGAGAGCTTTTTGGGTTTGCTTTGGGTAAGTTTCTTGGTTAGGTGTAATTTTTAGGTTGAGTCGTTTAAGCTCAATATCATATTAACACACATTATTGGTTCCTTGTATATTAGTAAGCACTATATAATAACAAAAGTTCGGTTCCTTTATATATATATAGATTACATATCTTCTTATTTATTATTGGAGTTTTTTTTGTATCTTTTACTTAGGATATGTAAACAAATATATTTTTCAGTACACAGTGCTGCTTAATTGTTGTCATTCTCGGGTTTAAGGTTATTTGTTGAAGAATATCTTATTCTTAGGTTTTAGACTAATCAAATTTCATCATACATATTTTTTTAAGCTCTACAAATAGAGCATGGCATATGGTTGTTGGGTTTTCGTAAGTAATAACGATTGTTATGGCCTAAGTGTCAACAATCATGATTTGCATTTTCGTCGTTTTGGACTATTCTTGTAAAATGATGGTAGTTTTCTTTTGGGAAGGTCCTTGTCTGATTAACTGCAGTCGTTGTAGCCAGTGTTTATTGAGGCATGTTATCAATCATGAGTTTTTTTGGTGGTTGCGTCCAAATTGTTTACTAATTTTGGGAAGTTATTTGATGAGTCGTTTAAATCAGTAATTTTAAAGATCAGTCAAACGAGGTGAGTTTTTGTATTATGTTCGAGGTTTGTGGTTTCGAGCCGGATGACGGTCGATTCTTCGAACCCTTTGATGTCTCCTTGTTGCACTGGTGGCCGAGGCATGATGAGTTTGTCGGTGTCGTACGGGTGTTCCGGGTTGGTTCCGTCGATCCAGATGAAATTCCGGTCGACGACTGAAATCCGGTCGACGAAGTAACGTGTTTTCTGCTGGTTCAACGCTATTGTTTTGTTACGTGTTGCGGGGGTGTGTTTTTGGTCTTTTGGTTGTGGGGAGTATTTGGTCTGTATGTTTGAATCAAAGTCTAAATCCGAAATTGATTGTTTGTTGAAATTAAATATAATATATAGAGGATCAATAGCCTAAAATTTGAGTGAAGTCTATGAACTTTAATCCTAGGGTAATCCTAAATTCAAATATAATCCTAAATCTCAGCGATGTCTTTCAGATTCTCTTCGAGTATACAGAGGCCATCAGATCTTACTACCCGACACATGTCATGAACAAAAAACAAAACACAAAACAAAGGCAACAGAAAATATACTTGCTTTTCAGTGTTCACTAATTAGAATATGTTACAGGCATCACATTGAGAAGCTGAGCAGAATTTAGGCTGAAGGCAACTTTAAAAGACAAACCTTAATTGAAATTAAGCCAACATACGCTGCTCTCGCATTCGGGAGTTACAGTAAGGATGAAAATTTGGCAAAAGGGTGATGTGTTATTTTTTTGGGTCGCTCCGTCAGTCAAAAGGATTCATTAGATAGCTGTCCATAAAAAATTTTTTTTTTTTTTTTTTCATCGACTAAACCAGATGCATCGGCTAAGATGTTTAAGAGATAGTGAAAACAAACAATCATAACTATCTAATTCCATTTGAGCTGGCATACCTATCTTTATTTCCCTTTTTGACATCGTTAGCATTTTTGCATCACTAACACTGGATGCATCACGAAAGCTTGGCCGGACATACAGTCTGCAGATAAAGATTGAAATCACGATGGATTAATGGTGTCCTTGGGATAGCACTAATTTCGATCGATAACGGTGGGATAAGGGTTTTACAGCTAAACAGCTACTATAGACTGTCGAGCGTTTGTGCAGTAAACCGTCATTTGGTTCAAAACATCTAAACTAGTTGAAACTTGCAGAAACCTCTTTTCCGCGAGGGATTAAGTTTTGTTTTTTGCCATGAATACGCGGTCATGACGATGTCTAGTCCATATTTGCCGTTCGTAAGTGTTTGATTTGATCTATATCAGAGTTTGGTGGGATTATCGGACAAATGGCAAATACTAATTTGAAGATTTAGGGGAGCTCGCAATGGTTGTCCGATCAGTTGGATTTACTGCGAAGATGTGGTTATTATGGTCAAAGAGTAGTCGGATCCTTTTTAATAGCATAGTAATGGCAGCAGAAATAGCTAAAAGAATGTTGAATTAATTCTGCAATAAAGTGGCCAGGCACTCAAACATGGCCCGTGGTGCAAATTCAAGAATTCGCTGCTCCCGGCTAGGAGTTTCCATGAACTGGCGAGACACGAAATTGAGGATATGATTGCTATGAATTAAAGATTTAAAGATGATCCAACAAAGAGAGAATATTCATATTAGTACTGGGTTTGAAGTTATCCAGTATTGGTGTCGAGACCCAAGAATCGTGCAATGCCGAGTGCAATTATACATAGTGTGATGTAGGATACTGTGTTGTCACACTATGCTAAGGCAAAAGAGCAATTTGCATTTGGTCATAGAGATTACCTCCTTCAGTACATGACATATGCAATATAATTTCTGTTTAGTACAGTTTGTGTTAAGGGTTCATGTTTCAGTGAGTGAATAACTATGAAGAATGGCGTAACTTGCCTTTTGCTCAAGCTGAGAGTTGAGGAAGAACCGATAGCAGATTCGACGGTATACGAACCCCAAAACATTCTGCCGAATATAGATTTGGGGATAAATGGTGTATAGATATGGCTAGAACAAAGGAAGAAACTATCTGGCGAAAATTGGAGGTTCCAAACATTTAAGTAACAAATAACCCGAGATTATTGTATGGTAAAGCGGGGCAAAAATCTGAAGTCTATTTTAAATAACTTACTAATAATTGTATGGTTAAAGATTTGATTAAGATTTTTGGGGAGGCTGAAGTAGTATCTAGGTAGATTAAAATTCGGCCATGTAGCAAAAAGAGTGATGTTTTTGAAATATTCGAAGGAGATAATGGTTTTTATATTTATACAGATAACAGAGTCGCATCATTGATTAACACTAGTGTACTAAGGAAGGCGTGAAATATGATTTTTGTGGGAAGTGTATTATTTCGAGGCAAAATGACGATAAAGATGGCTTGTGTCGTGGATTAAATTATAAATCGCTAATCTAATAAACACGATAATGCCTTTACCTTGTTTGTTAAGTATTGTTTGGGCGATCATTTGATCCAATTCGCTTCATATGTAGGAGCTCGAATTTCAGTTTGGATATCGGCATCAGTTGTAGTATTCACCCAAATGGTTGCAGGGATTAGTGATGGGCAAAATCTAATGGATTAAGATGGATGTCCATTGTCAATGGATTCCTAAGGTGCTATAGGTGAGTATTCTTTACTTGCTGCTTAAGAATATTCATGTTCAGGGCTCTGAGCTGGTAGTGAGTGAGGAACCTACATTGCATAGTGGAGGAAAAGGAAAACAAATTGATCAAATTTCGATGCAAATTAACTAAATCGGTTTGAGGAGGACATTGAAAGGTTCGACACGATTAGATATATAAATTAAGCTTAGGCATTTGTTGTTCTCTATTAAGTGTAGCTACTTTTCGTGGTTGGTGAATTTTGACTATTGATGGAGAGCGATCGAGTCAGAACATCATGCATTCTCTTAAGAAAGCCCCTGTACAATTAGTACCGGTCTAAAAAGTCTATAAGACACTAATAGAAAGAACGCAAACATTTAAAATTTCAAAAAATAATAAAAGTTGGGTTAGTTTTGTGCCGAAGCTAGATATCTTTTACGTTCTGTAAGTGAAGTGAATTCTCTTGGTTTGGTTATATATGTTTTTGGTTCCACTCCCCCGTCAATAAAGGCGCAATGATCGTTTCCCACATAGAAAGAGGTCATAGATTTAGTATTTATTCAGCTGTCTTTGTTCATCCATCACATTTATAGGGCAGCTAAAATTTTGTAGGGAACGAGGTGTGGCCGTACATAGAGCTTATGAAAACATTACGAAGTTTGGCCGATTTTCAATTCAGGTCTGGATCTTCCTCGAAATGTTACTTTGCATTGACAGCTTAGATTCGTCTCCCTGCACGTTAGAAAGAATAATTGCTTCTCAATACAAAAAGAGGTTTTACATATCGAATTAGGGAAATATGGATGGTCAAAACCATATCACTATGCGACTAGCTATATCGTGGGAAAACATATCGACACATAGGGAAATGATGGATTGGTCAAACCCATATCATATTGGCGAGCTAGGTATCCGGGGAGATATACAGACAAGTAGTAAATATACAGTAGTGTCGATATCGAATGTTGTTTACGGAATAATAGTCAAGGCTTATATATCGAAAATGGTAAAGCCTAAGGTGTTTTAAGAAATTTATCTCTATATTTTAAATGTTTTAGATAGACTCCCCTGACTTTTTGAATTCAAATATTCAGATATAATCAAGTTCAACCTCTCCGTCCTGATTATCTTCTATCTATTATTCAAACTTCACGGGTAAGATATAATTGGTCCGCATCGCATATTGAATCATACTCTCTTTTAAAGTTAGAAGTTCGGGAACATATTTTCCATGATCATATTACCCTTTAATCTTTTTTAAAATATTATATTACCTAACATGTCTAATTACATAACTCTCTTTTAAGATGTAATTAAATGATTTACCCTATTCATAATGAGACTTAGCATGTTATTAGATAAATGAGAATGTTTTGATATAATTTAAATCTGTATTATTTTGTTCGTTAAGAGAAATCACAAAAAAATTATGCTAGCGCTACCTAAAGTTTTTGGACTTTGCTATAAAAATTCCTTCAAGTTTTTTAAATTGCAAAGCACACCATACAAATTCAAAAATTTTATTAAAATATCTTAAAAATTATAATTTTACTTATTTCCAATTTCAGTGAGAAATCTAAAAAACCTATGCTAGCTAAAAACTTAATTTTTTTTACTTTAGAGAAAGTACTGGTAAGTTTTAAAATTTACAAAAACACCCCTAAAAATTCAATTTGTAAAAAATATCTTGAAAATTTTAAACCTATAATCAGATTAAAAACCTACAAATACACAAACAATGCCTAAAAATTATGAACTTTATAATAAACACTACTAATATTTTTACAATCTATACTACATATAAAAGAGGATTGTCGTGTTAAAACGTTTGATTTTCATTTTTACCCCTTTAACTTTGATAATTCTCAAATATACATTAATTGTAATTAATCATTCACTAATTTTATGACTCTTATTAATTATATATTTCTCCACTTTTCAAAAACATTCGGTCACACTATTATTTTATTATTTAAATAGAAAATTTGAAATTTTATCCCTAATTTTAATCCTCACATAAAACTTAAAATTCTTAAAAATTAAAAATAAACAAAAATTCATTAGGTTTATGCCTATAACTTTGGGTTTCACCTCTATATGGAGAACTACCTGTTACCTTATATCTTATTATTCTTTCAAAAATATGATAATAGTATGAAACCATAATTTGCATTTATTGTGATATGTAATAGTAATTAATAGTATAATGAATTTAATTAGTATTTTGATTAATAAATTATACTATAATTTAATAATTATAAATTTAGTAAATTATTTACTTATAGTAATAAACTAATTATTAAATTAAAATGGAGTTACTAATAGTATTATAATTATGCCAAGTATAATATTATTTATTTAAAAAATAAAAAACTATTTTATGTTATAATTATTCTAATAATTATAATAATTATCCAAACTATAATTGATCATACAATTATTATATATCAATTTATTCATTTAAATAAAATTGTAATTGTTCAGAATTTATATTGCTATATATATATTAGTCAATTATTTTTTGTAGGGCCATGAAAAAAAATTAAAAGCATAAATAAAACATGCTCTCGTGCGAAGCAGCGTGCACTATTACTAAGTTTCTAATGGGTAGATAATATCAAACCCCAAGAAGCCTATCAATGTTTTGCAGTAACACCCAATTACCTATAAAAAAGCCCCAAAACTATTGAAATTGTAAAACTCCCAATAAGTTTCCGCGATCTGTATAGAACCCCCCCCCCCCCCCAGTATTTCTAATAGGGTAGATAATATCAAACCCCAAGAGACTTTCATGTTTGTGGCAGTAAACACCCCATTACCTATAAAATAAGCCCCACAACTATTGAAATGTAAGAAAACTCCCAATAGTTTCCGCGATCTGTATAGAAGCCCCCCCCCCCCCCCCAGTATTTCTAATAGGGTAGATAATATCAAACCCAAGAGACTTTCAATGTTTTGCAGTAAACACCCAATTACCTATAAAATAACTCCCAACACACTATTGAAATTGCAGAAAACTCCCAATAAGTTTCCGGCGATGCTGTATAGAAGCCCCCCCGGCGCGTCCCGCGCCACTCCACCGTTTTGCGCCGGTGACCCATTTAGATCCTAAATGTGAACCGACTTCACCAGTGGGTTTTGTCTACAAAGCCTGCGAAACTTATCGAGGGTTTAGTGGGATTTCGGAATCTGTTTGAGGGTTTAAAATTTCACCCAAAGAATTGATCACCTGAGCAAGTATTTTGTTGGGTTGAGTTTGAAGGCGAGAACAACAAGCCCGGCCGTGCGTGGACGACCTCGGCCATGACGTAGAAATGGTCATGATTCGGTACGAAACGCCCTCTAGCGCCGAGTGACGAGGAGTGGCGGTCACCGCCCCGCCGTCACCTTCGGCCTTCACCGGCTGCCTTCCGGGCCCACCCGAGACGCGCCGGTCACGCCTGTCTCTTCGCTCCTCCCGATTCCCATCTCTCACCGATCGAAGCACCGCACCGCACCGGCAGCCGCAGGAGGAGAGATGAGAGAGAGAGAGAGAGAGAGAGAGGAGAGAAACGCATGCAGGGGAGAGAAAATGAACAGATTTGCCTCGGGATTTAATTGTCTGAATTTAAAACTTTCCATGTATAGGTAAAATCTAACGGGACGCTCTTTTCGCGAAACCCGCTTTGGTTTGGGTGAGCGGAAGGCGGTCCGGCGTTGGGGAGCGAATTTTTGGGTGGCGATTCGCGGTGAGGTTGTATTTATCGTTTGATACGGTAACGTGTTAGGGCTCGCGGCCTATTTTCCCTCTGGTCCGTCGGTCCTAACACGATGGTTGGGACCGAATCAAGCCCATGAGTATTATTGGGCCTGCTGTGAGGACAAGACTGAGCTAGGTGATATAATTTTTTTTAAATATTGGGGGTGATTGCATGGCGAATTGGCGCTTAAATACCTATAATGTTCCCCGTACTTACATACTCTCAGTCATTTTTCACGGTAGTTATAATAGGGTTCGTTGAGTATGCGAAATGAGTAGGAATGAAATAATAATTCTCGACGTCAATTTTTTGGTACGCGGAACGTTAATTTTCGGGATGCGAACGAAAAACCCTGTAAAAAAACAAAGCATGCAGGGTTAATTCCGATTTAAGCAAACAAAAGGATTAAAAAAAAAGTCGAATTTGACATGAGAAACCGTAGGGAATTCTTCAAAGAGCGTTTTTCGATAGCTATGTACTAAACGGGTCATTCAAAACAAGTGAGAGGTTAAAAAGAGAAAAATCGGGAGCATTTGACGCGGCCCAAGACGTGAGAGGCCAATAACATTTAGTGTTGCGGCCTTTTTTCCAATCCAACAAACTATGAACAGGTCCATATAAACGTTTGAGCGTGAGAAAATATCTTCTCCGTGTTCGAGTTGTAGCTATTAATTAAATAAATAAATAATTATACGTGCTGGAACTCAATCCTCCCTCTATCCCTCTCGAAACCCTAGATTCGATTAGTCTCCTTCTCCCTCCTCGATTTCTTAGGGTTTCGTCGCAATCGATGGCGGATTCGAGCAATAGCAACGTCAGCGACGAAGCCAGTATGGATGAGCAAGCAGAGGAGGCCAAGATCAAGAACGAGGCCGAGAAACCGCCGCCGCAAAGGCCGCCCTTGAGGCGACCTTCAAAGCCCTAAGGCCTCCAAGGCCGCTGCCTCGCCTCCGAGGCCGACGCCTCCTCCGACGATGACGACGATGCGGACTCTGACCTCTCCCAGCAGGCCCGCGGGCCCGATGACCCGTCCGAAGTGCCTCGCCGCTGGAGCCGGAATCGCTGGAGGAACCGCCGGCGCCCCGTCCACCTTCACGGTGGTCGCGAAGGACTCCGACGGCCGAAGGATATCGATCGGTGGGGCCGACGTCAAGGTCAAGATCTCGCCTGGCGTCGGTGTCGGGGGATCTGATGTTGAAGGGATCGTGAAGGATCAGAACGATGGGAGCTATGCAGTGACCTATGCTGTGTCTAAGAGAGGGAATTATATGGTTCATGTCGAGTGCAATGGGAGGCCGATCATGGGCAGCCGAATATGGTGAACCAAATATGCCTAATATGCTAATTATTCCGATCGGTTGTCGGGCTTTTCCGGCTTTATCGGGATGGTGCCTGGTATGGTTCAGGATCTTCTGGTGGAGTTTTGATGCCGGGGATGACCGGAGGTGAGATTTGTTTAATTTATTTGAATGGTAATTGGTTGAAAGCTCTACTAAGTTTGCTGGTTTGTAGGATGAGCACAATGGGGAATCTAATCAGCAGCCGATGGCGCCCTCTGCTGCTGCAATGGCAGCAGCTCAGGCGATCGTGGCGGCAGCAGCGTGCACAAGGCAGGCACGAGTCGGCGCAGGCGATTCAGGTTTGGATTCTGCTTCCTACGTTAGCATTTGGTCTTGCATAACCTTTAGTAGCTCTTATTGCTTTCAGAACGGGATGATTCGTTCCTTGTTGGCTGGTTTTCGGATTTAGTTTTGACTATTGTTGTAATTGATGAAGAAAAGTGTGATATTCTTACAATTTGTTGTTATACTTTCTCCTAGAGTTGACATGAAATCCTTGTGTGTAGCTAAACTTAGCAGTTACTTCTGGTTGGTTTAAACTCTGTAGTCTAGAGTTAGCACATTTGATATTATTATTATTATTATTATTATTATTATTATTAGTATGGGGCATTGGAAATTTGGTGCATCACAACATGCCATGATATTGTCCTTTCGAGTGGTACGAGTCGTCGTGCGAGCACATTTGATCGCGGAATTATTAAGGATGTCTTTGTGAAGAAAATAGCAAAAACCACACGAACAATTCAATATGGCGAAGGAAAATACCTTCTCTAGATTATGAAGAACAATAGATTACAAACAATGTTGTAAATAGCGGCCAATAGCGGGGCTATAGCGGCGCGAATAGCGGTCGCGGCCCTTCAGCGCTACGCGTAGGGGTTTTGCGGCTGGCTTAAGCGGAAAAATCCGCTATTCATTCGAATAGCGCGTAAAAGCGGATTTTAGCGGGTTAAAAACGGGTTTTCATGGTTTAAAGCGGATTTTCGCGGTTAAAAGCGGCTAAACCCGCTATCACACATATTATGATCAAGGTTGCTGATAGCGGATCGCGTCGTGTCGCGGCGAGGTACCGCTAAGGCTATATCGGGATATTGCGGCGAAATCGTGGCAAATAGCGCACAGTCAAATAGCAGTCAAATTTAAATATATTTAAATATCCTAAATAATAAGAAAATTCATAAAAAATCTAAAAATTCAATTAGTTGTAAATTTCTTGTATTATCAATAAATAACAATTAATAAGCTTGTTGTATGAATGAAACTATGAAGAAATTTAAGAAATATAGCATCATAATATGTGTGATAGCGGGTTTAGCCGCTTTTAACAACAAAAATCCGCTTTTAACCGCGAAAATCCGTTTTTAACCGCGAAAACCCGCTTTAAACCGCTAAAATCCGCTTTTACGCGCTATTCGAATGAATAGAGGATTTTCCCGCTTAAGCCAGCCACGAAACCCCTACGCGTAGCGCTTAAGGGCCGCGACCGCTATTCGCGCCGCTATAGCCCCGCTATTGGCCGCTATTTATAACACTGATTATGATGCTATATTTCTTGAATTTCTTCATAGTTTCATTCATACAACAAGCCTACTAATTGTTATTTACTGATAATACAAGAAACTTACAACTAATTGAATTTTTAGATTTTTTTAATGAATTTTCTTATTATTTAGGATATTTAAATATATTTAAATTTGACCGTTATTTGACTGTGCGCTATTTGCCGCGATTTCGCCGCAATAGCCCGATATAGCCTTAGCGGTATCTTGCTGCGACGCGCCGCGATCCGCTATCAGCAACCTTGATTACAAATCTCTTTCCTCACAATCTCTCTCTAGAATAAAGAACAACCTCTCTATTCTCTCTAGATTACAATAGCAAGCACTCTATTAAATCTCAAAACTCTAATTGATGTCTAGGAACCCTAAACAACCTGTATTTAAAGAGTAATCATCGTGGGTGGCAAAGTGATAAATATCTAAGACAAACCCAAATAGGATTCGCCCAGACTAGGAATCCAAACTGGCCCAGTAACCCGCTATCGGTCGACTGATGAAGGCTCATCAGTCGACCGATAGGTCTTCATCGGTCGACCGATAAGGTGAGATCAGTCGATTGTCCAGTGCGGCTGTTTTTGTTGCCTACAGGTGCATGTTGTCGGTCGACCGATGGCAAGCTTCGACCGACCGACCAGAGGCATTTTCCCAGCTTCGAATTTTCCTGGGATTATGAAAAATCCACATTCGCCAACTAATCCACACTTCTATTCTCAAGCTACGATGAGAATCATTTATCCTCAAGCTCCCACGAGGATCGCTAAGTTTACAAAACAGAGAATATACACCTGTATCATCGAGTAACAATATGTCATGATAATCTCATAGTGTATATACTTATTGCAGGCATATATGTTTCTTGAAGCTTATATCCAACGTTTAAGTTTCCTAGTGGATGCGGTGATTCGGTGATTGATCTCGAACTGACATATTTTTGCTTCTAGTTAATTTTGTGTCGTAAATGTTATGACATCTGCTTGGATCTTATTACCTTTTTTATGAAAATTGTTCTCCGTATAAGTACGCAAATCATTGAATTGAAGTCTAAATCTTTCTTTATACATCTTTATGCTAGATTTTACATTAAATGGAATTGTATTTCAATGTCCTACAATGACCCTGTATAGTTGGAATTTTAATTTTAATCATGCTTCTGGTTATCTAGTTTTTTTAAGTAATCCCTTGTTCAAGATTAGAAATTCAGTAATTTCCCTATGACTCGGGTTTTGCTATTTGATATTGACTCACCTGTTGCAACTTAACATGGTATTGGATCATATTATGTTGACAACCAAATCCCTAATGCTAATCCGTGGGGACCATATTTCTATACCTTCTTGTGAAATCTGCTTTCTTCTACCCTCTGCCCTACTGGTCACCACCTGTACGCCCTGATGCCATCTCACCTTTCACCCTGACTACCTTGAATATCGTCCCGCCCTTGCCCCATTTTTTTTTTCATTTTGTAGCCTTTTATTCATCTTCATCTTGGTGGATTTTCTCTGATCTGGTTAAAGGTTTTTCCAATAAAAAGTTGTTGCTGATCTATTGGATCCTATGTATGTTAACTTGATCTGATGACCGCACTATGAATACTATTTACCACTGATCTGATACCAATATCATACCAATATCGAAGTATAAATCATCTAATGACTGATCTAAGTCGAACTTATGGAATATGGAGTATAATTTCATTTGTCAGGCTCAAAGATGATTCTTTATGTTTTTATCAGCATTTCTTCCTGTAATTTATAGGAGGCTTCTGATACCCTGCAACAGTCTTTTATGCTACTACTTGTTTGTTGCTACAACGGACAGTTCCCTGCAAATATCTTAGTTTGATATTATCTAACAGTCTTACACCCTGCATAGCTTGTAAAATAAAAGTATTATTTTCTTTTGTCAGGCTAGAAAGATGATTCTGTATGTTCTTATCAGCATTTCTTCCTGTATTTTATAGGAGGCTTCTAGTACCCCGCAACACTCTTTATGCTCTCTTTGATGCTACTACTTGTTTGTTGCTACCACGGACATAGTTCCCTCAATTCCCTGCAAACGTTGTAGTTTGATATTGTCTAACACACTGTATAGCTTCTATACTCTTAACTTGAGAACACATTTTTATAAGTGATTCTGTAGCCTAAAATTGTCTTCTTCTGCTGTCGGTGGCGTTCTAAACTATTTATTCAAGTATAACTGGAAATCGAATTTCTTGCTTGCTAATTTGCAAAATAACAAGTTGCATAACGGTTTTTTCCCCATTCCTCCGAATGATGGCTCTCACTTTTTTGACACCCTAAAACTATCACTTTTTGTCATGTGCCTGTATGAGCTCCTTTTGAGCAGCAGACAGTTTCCTATTGGTTGTTTTTCAGCCTTCCATTACCAATCTAGCGACGATAAGAATCAATTGGTGTCTTGATGTATGGCTTTTCCTAGCTCAATATGTGAGTTTGGTACTGTTTTGTCATTGTTGATTGCGAATTTATGTGGCATTATCCATTGTGCTGTCAATTAATAGAAAAATAGAACAATTTTGTATGTTGAATCTTAGTTCTTATTGTTTTCAACTAGAGAACATGGAATCTCAATTCTTTGTGCCCTAACCGAATTTCATCTCTCTTCTACATCTCATATTTTAAATTTGTGTGATTAGGAATATATAATTATCTTTTCTAAAAGATAATGATAGAAATGCTGAATTTTTCTTATACCATGATCAGGATCGCTTGACCCAGCTGCGAAAGCTGATGTCTTGAAAAGGACATTGCAAGTTAGCAATCTGAGCCCACTTCTTACAGCGGAGCATCTTAAACAACTATTTGCTTACTGTGGTACTGTCGTGGATTGTAGCATTACAGACTCAAAGCACTTTGCGTATATAGAATTCTCAAAACCAGAAGAAGCTACTGCAGCTCTGGCCCTGAACAATATGGACGTAGGGGGGCGACCACTAAATGTGGAGATAGCAAAATCCCTCCCATCCAAGAGTGCATTGCCCAACAATTCTTTACCATTAGCACTGCAGCAAGCAGTTGCTATGCAACAGATGCAGTTTCAGCAAGCTTTGCTCATGCAACAAACAATGGCTTCCCAGCAGGCTGCTTCTCGAGCAGCAACAATGAAGTCTGCGACAGATATGGCAGCAGCAAGAGCTCTTGAAATAAGCAAAAAGTTGAAGGCAGAGGGATTAGTTGGCGATGATAATGACATGAAGGAAGCCAACAGGAAATCTGGGTATCGTGCATCATATACTTTCTCTTTAAAACCACTAGCATGGAGAATTGTTTTTGCTTACCCCATAATTAGAAGCTTAAATTTCCTTGCTGCAAATATCATTGCCTATTTATTGTTTCTTTTTCCCCAATTTAAGCATTGCCAGCTTAGCCTTTCTTATTAAAGTTTCCCACCGTAATGAGCTAATCCTGTCTATTTTTAAAGGTCCTCATCTCCTTCTCGCCGCAAATCTAAATCTAGATCAAGATCGCCTATTAAGCATCGGCGTAGCAGGAGGTCTCGTTCTATTTCTCCATCAATCAGATTCTCCAGACATCGAAGGTCACGATCACCAATTAGGTATCACCATTCTAGTCGTGGCAATGAAAGAAGGTCATATAAAGATGATAGGGATAGCTATATCAGGGGTGGAAGGCGAGAGATGGAAAGGTCTCGTGATCACCAATCTTCTAGTTCAAGAAGAAACATGAGCAGGAGTGCAAGTCCTCGTGCAAGAAAACCAGAGCGAACTGGTTCCATATCGCCAAAGAACCGCAGGGAGAGCTCAAGCCCTCGAACGAAGAGGTCATCTCGAGCAAGTTCGAGGTCACCAGCGAAGCATCATGAAGGAAATAGATCTCCAACCCGCGAACATAGGAATGGTACTTCCCATCGCAGTAGGCATTCCAGATCCAGATCTCCTGAGAGAAAGCACCATACTAGCAGTAAAGAATATGCAAAAGATTACGAAAAATCAGAGAGAAAGCACCATACTAGCAGTAAAGAATATGCAAAAGATTACGAAAAATCAGAGAGGAAGCACCATTATAGTAGTAAAGGACATGAAAAAGAATCTGACAAGTCATCAGCAGAGAAGAAGCACTACTCTAGGAGTAAAGAAGATGGGAAAAATTCTGAAAAAATGAGTAAAGATGTAAAAGATTCTGAAAAAACAAAGGATGAGTCCAGGAAATCTGACCGAATTGATGCTGCCAAAAATTCAAGAGGTTCAAGGGAGCCAGCAGATGATAGGAATTTGGATTTGTCTGTAATCGATCATAAGAGGAGCTCCTTACCAGAGGATGGAAACACAAATCATGAGCGAGAAAGCAATCATCATAAAAGGTCAAAACTTGATGATCAAAATACCAAGGGATCTGATACAGTAGGTAAAGATCAAAATGGTACCAGAGAAGTCTTGGAGTCCATTGAAGAAAAAAGGTCCGTGCATAAGAGAAGATCAACATGTAATGATGATGATATTGAAAATAGAGAATCAGGAAGACATGAGAGGTTAAGCTCAAGTTATAAGAAACATGAGAGAACTGACTCTGGTACTAAGGAAAGAGACTCGTCAGCATATGAATCTTCTCGATATAGAGATGACAGGAGGTCTTCACATCATTCTAGTTCAAGATCTCATAGGAGTTCGGGGCATACGGAGAAAAGATCTTCTAGAGATTCCAAAAGTCATCGCAAGGAAGAGAAGTCAGAAGAGGACTATGAAAAGTCTCATCGAGCTGATACCATAGTCAAGGAATCTAGGTCATCAGATAAAACGTATGATAGATTGGAGGCTTTTTCAAAGATGAAGACTGATAGGTCAAGGTCTTATTCACCTGAGGATGAAGTTCGAGGGGGTCTAAAAGGCTCCAGGGAACATACAGAGAATTATCCTGAAAAAATTGATCCTTTGGCGGTTAAACCAGACACTGGTTGTAGCAGTCTTGAGGGTGAGAAACAAGATTCTAGATTTGATCATAACTTAAAGAGAAGTCCAAAGCTACAAGATCATAAAATATCTTTTAGCACAGAAAACCATGGTCTACGTAAGGCATCAGAACTCAAGATGCAAAATGGGGGAAATTCTAATTTATTTGCTCATAAAGATTACGATGTTCAACATGCATTGAATCCTGAAGATGGAACCGTCAAGAATATGGAAGGTCCAACACCAAATGGTAAGGAAAGCTTCAGTTGGAGTCTGTTATGGAATAAAATTGTCTTTACTATGCCTCAATTAAATTGATGTGAGACTTGAATGTTAATTTTGCAGGCTTGGCTGAAGAGGTCCCTAAAATGGAGGCTGTGGATCCTAATATGGAGATAATAAGCAGGCAGGATCAAGATTTCGGTCATGGGAATAGCTTGGCTACACATACTCCAGCTTTTGATGCTTAAGACTGTTTCACCATATAAGTTGAAGTTGATCCCTGGGCTTCAACTGCTACCTATCATAATGTTAATTAACTTGGCTTGCTTCTGATCTAAAAGTTCTGTTTTCAGGAATGAAGATACTATTCTCACAAGAAGAGCTTGAATTGGCATCACTGGCTTTGCCGACATATATAGTTTGCTTTGCAATTCGAGTAGTTTGATGTTCGCTTAGTAATTTGTCCGGTAAGTTCGTCATTGATACACTGTCCAGCTGGCCAAAATCTGCGCATGTTTGTTCTTGCAGGTCCTGAAAGACCTCAGTGAAATATATTTGAGATTGGGGTTTTCTTGAGGGTTGTGCTCTGTACACTCGCCAGTTAAGATTTATATTGTTGGATAATTGTAATGAGCTGGGCTAACAAAACTGTTGATGTTTATCCTTATATTAGGTAGAGAAACTTTTCAATTGGACTACCTAGTTGCCTCCTAAGTGTTCCCTTTTTATTTGCACAAATGTCTACCTGAAGCGGTAGTGTTGTTTGGTCCGTATGGACTGGTAATTTAGTTTCTGACAAATGCAGGGACTTTGCTGTTAACTACTTGATTGAATTTCTGGGATGGTGGGGACTTCCTTTTCAATGAGGTGCATTACTTTGCGAAGCTATAATTTTTTCCTTTGTATTTTCTTAGGGTTTATGTAATCCTGATTGTACTTGTACGGTGATTAGATTCTTCTTTGCCTTTCCTTTTTTATTTTTTTTATTTTTTCCTTTTTTTTTTTCCTTTTTTCCCTTCTTGTTTTATATATGGGTAACAGGATGATACCTGTTCGTTATCTAGAGCATTCGTCTCTGGCAAGGACCGCACATTTCTGTATGCATGCAGGGATCTCGAGAACTGGCGTTTTTTCGTTTGATAAGGCTTCTTCTCCTAATACTTGTGTTGTTGTTCGTGTTGGCTGATAATAGTGGCTTTATTGACATATATTATTAGGTGTTCGACTCTGTTTAGTTTGCTTCTCGTGATATGAAAAACATGTGCAGGTGCCCGGAGTGAACTGCTGTTGGTGCATCATTGGAGTGACTTCACAAAGTTCTTTTCTATTGCAAAGAGGTATGCGGAATTAAGCAGGAATAGTGTTGCAAAGTTACTTCCAAATTTGCATGGTTTTTATTTCGTCCTCAAAAAAGAACCTGGACGTTATGCTATATCTCTTAAGCAGCCCTCAGCTTTAACTAATTAAGGAGATTGGTCTTGTTTATTTAATTTTAGTTCCTCCCCCTTTCTCCCTTTTCATTTTAGTTGTCATATAAATTAGGTAAGCTGCAACTAACACAGAGTGGTGGAGGTGCTACTGCTTCACCATGCCCGTCTTGGCCAGATTGTAGTGTCATGATCTTTAATTCATAGATGACTTTTGATCTCATTAGGTCACATGCAACAAACATATTGATCTTACTATTTCCTCACCGTGTAAACAAATCCAACCTGGAGAAAGTATTTTTTTGACTTTTGCCTTTATTCTTTTCATATTATTGACTAGGCAGAAAAACCAATTTGCTCTGATCTTTTTATCCTATTATTTCCACAAAGGGCTGTAGTATTATTAGCTTCCTTTGTTGAGTTTTTTTACTTCTTGTGGACAAAATCTTAACTTTTAACTTACAGATATGTAGCACGGACACGGATCCGACACGGCCATCCGACACGCCGACACGAGGAAAATCCTAAAAAATACATAGGATACGTGTGTTCGACACGTGTGTCCGACACGGACACGACACGGCTTCATGTTATGCGTGTCCGTGCTTCATAACAGATGCTAACTCACGCATGTAGCTTGGTCGTAAGTCTGATATTCTGATGCACCCATGCTAATTAGCTCTAGAGTGGTAGTTTGTGCTCCACGATTAGTCATTCATTTGACCATGTTTCTTCTGAAACACAGTCATTAGTAATTTCTTTTAATGAGTTTTATGTGCCATTCATATAGGTAATTTAACTTCCTTTGTTCTTTTCTTTTTTTTTTCTTGTTCTTTTTACCCTCCTTTTTTCCATTCTTCGTCCTTCTAAGTAGGATCTGCTGTGGATATTTGGACTTGAAGGCTAGCTGCAGACTTTTCGATTTTCTTGCTCCAGTTAGGACCTTCAGATTGTTTTATACTTTCTAGTAAATTGATATCTATTTACCTGTTCATATTTACTGTTAAATGAGGATGTTCTGGATGGGGGAGGAAACTAGAAAGCATTGGTATCTACGGACAAACATTATCTAACTGACAATACATTTCTTTTATAAAGATCCAGGTGGAAGTGTCGTCGGTATGAAACTTGCCTTCATTCGTTTTGTACTTACTGATTGATTTGTTAAGTTTGTGCCATTCTCTTTTAACTCGTGCAGGTTTAGCCTCCTGTTTTTGCCATTTCTGTTATTAAGTATTAAGTATGTTTATTGCCCCTTGTTAGGGAGCAGATAGCCAGTCTATAGTGATCCATCATCCAACAAGTTGTTTAGGGTCACCCTTCTTAAATTTCCTGTTTCTAGTGATAGTTAAAAGTTAGCGATTAATGTAGCCACATCTTCCATTATGATTTTTTGTTCGTAGATTCTCCTTCGTTCTTTGTTACGCGAAACAATGGCCTGCCCCATGAAGCAGAACATTGTTCGAGGTTCTATATTATTGATTAATGTAGATTTCAGGAAATATTGCACATATTTTTGTAATAGATTAGATCATTATACGCTTACATATTAGAATGCTCGCTCTGATGCCCGTTCGGTTGTTAGGTTAGAGATTTTGGCTTGAGCGTCTCTCGTCAGTATGTTTTCTGCATTACGTATGTTTTATAGGTTACTTTTGGCTGTAGTAGTGAGCCAGTTAGACTATTATGTGTATTTCTTGTTCGGTTAGATTAAATTTATTTTCCTTTCTTTGTCTTGTATTTATTTGCCTACTCCTGCCTGCAATTTTAGCCAATCCAAACGCAGTTGAAACGGTCTGTGTGGCTCATGCTTGAACCCTGGAAATCTCCACCTTGCTTTTGTGTACCGTATGATTTTATAATTTTCAGCTGTTGAAGGGAGAGCTTATTCACGTGTAGTTTTATCATCATTGGTACAATTTACTTGGCCATTTTTAAACGCCGTACAATAATCTTATTAATAAAATTAATTAGCATCTTTTCCAAGTAAGTTCTTGCGATCTTCCGGTGTACACGTATACGTACACCTCTCTTTAACTTTTCTTTTATTTACGACATTCAAATAAAGTCTTTAAAACTCTTATAGTAAAGTCTTTAAAACTCTTATAGTATGCGTAACTCTTGCACCGACTCTTGCGCTGATGATGATGATCACTATTAAAGACGCAATCTACCGTTCGTAAACTAAGAAAGTTTCTCACTTTGTCCATGTGCACCGCTGCAAGTTCTATTAATTAGAATTGCATGAGCGGGTGGTTTTGATCCGCACAATGGGGGTAAATTACCACTATGTCCCCTCTATTTGTATCGAGTGCGGTTTAGAACCATTTGCTCGCATGCTTAAGAATCTCCGCTCCGTGGGAAAACCCATATTTATTTGTGGATGTAGCTTAACGAACTTTTTCGAGGGATTATCTATTCTTAAATTTACAAGCTACTAGCTAGTGAACTAAGAGGAAGTTTTCTACTAATTATTCTATTAGAAAAGGATTTATTTGATAACATACTCGAGATATGAAAGTATTAGACGAGTGGGTAGCATCCGACATGGGTTGCAAGCGACTAATTAGCTAAACCTTCATGACGTATGATAATTGTAATAAATTAAAACTTGGTTGAGACTAATCTAGTTCCTGAGGCAAACATCAAGGAGTATTTTAAACCGTGAACCAGAAGTGAAGCCAACAAAAGCTTGTGCTTCTATGTTTAAAGGGCAAAAAAGTTGAGTTTTAATTTAGTTAATTAATTGTTAAACCAGAGTGAGAATCAAGCCTAATAAGAGGTTGATTCTAAGCATGCGAGTTTGTACTAATAAAGAGAATCAAGCCTAATAAGAGGTTTATTTTAGTAGATCGTGACGAACTATAATATCAAGCCTAATAAGAGGTCGTATCTTTATCAAGGAGACCCAATCTTCTCAACAATAACATCATTAATTTTTAATCCCTTGATTCCCTCGGTTAACTCATTTATTCGTTGTTTTGTATCAAGAGCTTCATACGGACAAGTTTGTACTAATAAGAGGTTGGCTAATTGCTTAACCTATTTTCACTTAGCGTCTGTTTGGATTGAAGGATTCAATTTGAAATTCTGTAATTGAGCCAACTACAGCATTTGGATATGCTAGTATTTTTATTGATGAATGGTTTCGGTCATTTTTATGGTGATTATTAGGTCAACTATTGATATTCCTGCATTTGAGGGGTTAAGGTATTTTATCTATGCGTCAAGTTAATCTGATATACTATTTGAAACATTTATTTCCACCAATTTCGATGCATACTTTGTGTAAATTGATTATCTTATTTCTAAATTATCTTCGAGCTACAATTTTAGTTTAGATATTTGAATTCTACTAGTTAACAAACTACAATTTTAGCTTAGATATTAGAATTCTACTAATTGACAAACAACTCAATTGAAATTTTCAAAATTAAAATTCTAAAGTTTGCCAAACATGAATTTCAAATTGAATTTTGGAATTCAAATTTGGATGTTTTCCAAATGAATGAATTGAATTTGAAATTCTAGATTTCAAATTTCAGAATTCTATTCTGGAATTTGAAAACAAATCCTCGCATCCAAACGCAACCTTACAATACAAGACTCTAAATCATGTTTGATAATTTATTTATTTTTAACTTATAAGTTGGAAAGAAAAGCTAGGATTTTCTAACTTTTTTTGTTTTGCCATGAATAAGATGATTTACTTATTAATATTAAAATACGACTTTATCCTCTAATAAATAAAAATAAAAATAAGTAATACGTAACTTATTTTTTATTTATTTGGTGATGGTGGTGGTGACCGAACCATTACATAGAACAAAGCGCACGTGTAGATTAATTAAAGTAATATATCCTTTGAAGAATTTTTCAAAACAGACCCATTCCCATTTTTTTTTAAAACCGACCTTTTTTTTATTTACCAAAACCGACCCGATTTTGTAATTAGCTACTTAATTACCTTCCTAAACAGTCGGGGTTGGCAACCCCGACTATTTAGAACATTAATTTTTAGGGTTTAAGGCTTCTAATTAGGGTTTAACACCATCCTAAATAGTCGGGGTTGGCAACCCCGACTGTTTAGGATGGTGATTAAGCTGCTAATTACAAAATCGGGTCGGTTTTGATAAATAAAAAAATAGGTCGGTTTAAAAAAAATGGGAATGGGTCTGTTTTGAAAAATTCTTCTATATCCTTTCCCTATTCGAAAGTTGCTTCATTCGGCAGTATAGATTTGTATGATATGAAAGATACAGAAAACAGAGAAAGAAAATTTGTTAGGGTTTTAGTCGTTTCTTCTGTGATCAATTGAATATTAATGTTTAGCAATAATTGCGATTATTTTTACTGCAGCTGATAACACAATTTCAACTGCAATTACAAAAAGACTTTGGTTGTGACACAAAAATTAATTCAGAATATTAAAATTCGTGCATTGTTTGTGTGACGGCATGGTTTTTTAATCTTAAAATTACTGTTTGTTTTGCAATGAAGTTTTTATGAGTAACGGTATACAAAAAACATATTATTAAATTTTAATAGATATACCTCGATAAATAATACTCGTAGCAATACATGGCCTCGGTAATTGTCTTTATCTATTTGAATAACAATCAATTCCCGATAGATGTCCAAAAAACTGATATCTCTCATTTCTAATAAAATAAATTGTAATTTATTATGGTTTTACTGTAGATAGACCCCTGAACATCACACAATTGCGGATAGACTTTCTTTTCGGTCTATTATTGCAGATAGACCCGTGGACACATCCCCTTAGTTTTAGTGCACTAGTTCATGTGCACGTGCAATACACGTGGTTAAATATCAAAATAATTATTTTTTTATTTTCTTATTATAAATTAGTCAGATTCATTTTGAGTTAAAATCTATAAACATGGATTATTACATTTGCCATAAGTTTTATTTAAACATATTTTAAATATTTATGAGATAGATGATTAATTTTGAAAATCTCATAGGGTCAGGAATAAACAACTAACAAGTTTGCAATGGAAGCTAGGGGAACGTAGTACATTCTTAAGAATTACTAATCTTTACTTAGTTTGTTTATAATGATATGATCTCGTTATTAACTAACTACAAGGCTAGTACATTATTCTTTTTTTGGTTGGGCCAATGTGAGTCCTCATTGCAATGAATGTTATACAATTTAAGTACAAAGGAAAAAAAACGGGTTGATCAATGGTGTAGTTGGTGAGGGGAAACTCCAACAACTTAATTTGGTATGTGAATATGTTATAGATGGAGATGGAGAATGGTGGTTTTAAAAATAGTGGGTGCATGTGGGTAATTAATATGGTTTTTTTTTTTTTTTGTGGTTTTCTTCGTTCATTTTCAAGATATTTGTGGTCATGTGGATATATATAGCTATAGCATTGCTACTCTCTTCTAATTTTGTGGAAGTGTTTGAGTGTTGGAGCGTTTGGATACCATGGCGTTTTTGCCGTTTTTGTTTTTTTTTTTCAAAAAAAACAATGAAACGTGGCAACCGGGGCTTTTTTTGACTTGACCCTTTACAAAATCCAAAAATTAAACACTTTTCTCAAAACACCAAAAATATGTTTTGAGATTCCGTTTTTTCATCTAAGCCGTCGCCGCTCGCTTGCCCGCCGC
>NC_033795.1:6598648-6600806 GCF_001876935.1 Asparagus officinalis | reverse complement strand
CCGGCCGTCGACCACCCGCCCGCCACCGTCGCTATATAATAGTAACTAACAATGGTGTTTTCAAAACACTTTTGAAAAAGAAAAACCTTGGCATGGTGTTTTTCTAAAAAATCACTACAAAAAATCGTCTTGGTATCCAAACACACCCAATTATCTAATCTGATTAAAGTAGGTGTTGGGTTCGATTAATCTAACGAACCCATTTGGCCCAACCTACTCGATTTTGGATTTGATTTAAAGTTGCCATCGATTCAAGTTAGGATCAGGATGCTAACCACATGGTCTGGTTAGACAAGTTTCATGTTTATCAAGTTGGGTGGTTATCTTGAATATCTAAAGGATAGGATCAACCGGAGTGTAATCCCACGGTTGTGATTAAACCATGATGGGTAGGGTTAATCACAAATATCTATATAAAGGGTGGGAGTCCCTCCTCTCAACCGTATGCAGAAAAGAGACCTAATTCCCATCATTGGCTACGAGAGGAGAGAGGAGAAGACTTTCATTATTTTCGTCGGTGAACGGTAACTTTAATCTGAATTTCTAGTTCAATTATTCATGTCTAGATCGTTATATTATCCAACAGTGGTATCAGAGCGCAGTTTGTGCATGAATTTTGATCTAGAATTAAAGTTTTTATTTTCGGATTAATTAATTAAAAAATAAAGTTTTTAATTAAAGTTTTAGTCTCTGTTCTCCACGGCCATCAACATAAAATTTAATTAGTATAAATATTTTTTTTTTTTTTGAGTTTTCATCTGCTCCTCGTGGAAGACCTATGGCTGCTTCTCGCCATCAAAGGAAGTTTCGCCATGGCTTTCCAAGGAATTTTGGATTAATTTTAAAAAAAAAGGGAACTACGATTGCATCCAGCGCTTTTCTGTATATATATATATATATATATATTCATCTGGTTTTGCATCTGGGAGTAGTTCTGTGGCCATGGCCATCATGGGTTTTTTCCTTTGTATGCCTTCATCCTGCCATGAACTCGAATAACTCCAGCCATGGTCGTGGAGGTGGAGACAGTTCCTCGTCGAGTTCTTGTAGATCTCGTTTTTCCGGCGGCGCGGCGACGGAGATGTGGCGGAAGGATGGCGGTGCGGCGGCGGGGATGCGGCCGGCGGTGGAGGGCCGGGTCTGTAGGGTTAGGGTTTTAATTAATTAATTTAATTGATAAATAATTAGATTAATTAGTATAATTACCTATTAATTGTTTTTTAAGTTATATAACCCTATAACCCATTAAGGAAAACCCGATCCAGTATGTTTTGGACCCGACCTGCTACAGTAATGGATTGGATCCATTAAAATCTGACCCAACCCATTATGTAATGGGCCAGATCCGTTATTTTCCAGACCCGACCCATTACAGTTTTGACCATTCATTTTGTTTTGGTCGCTACAGATCCGTTTTAAGTCCGATTTGAGCCCATAAATAGTCGTTGGAAAGATCATTCTGTGTACTTTTCAACCACACAGTTTTAATTTTTATTTTTTAAAGTTTTAATACAGGAATTTGAACAATTCATAAAGCTTATTGTATGCACATAAAGATAATTGATTTACTCTGATTATATCCTTAATTCAGGTGGGGTAAATATTTGGGTTCATGATAAAATGGATTAAAGTATTAGATCAACCTATGGGATTAAGGAAGATCAGTAAAACAGTCACTTAGAAATTATGGTAGAGTATGTTAGTGTCTTGCCCAAAGGTGACCAACCTATAATACCCTAATTTTCTAAGGTTGAGTTTAGTCTTATTTGGACTGGTATGTTGCACTTATTTGTGGGTGGACTACTAGTCTTGCCCAAAGGTGTCTAGGAAATCCCCTACAGGATAAGTGGTGCAGGATAGTTGAAACATATCAGTGAGAGAAGAATAACCCTATTGCCCAAAGGTTAGGAAGTGTTCAAATCAAACTGATACTGTGTAGGCTAGTTCTGTAGGTGATTATATATCACATTTGGGGGGCGAATAGCATGTCAAATCACTTGCCCAAAGGTGTGATAAGATGATGCACCCGCCTGTCCCGTAGAGTGGAAGGTTACATACGTAAAGCACTTTGACCCATCCATTCTAACCCTAAATTGGATGTGGAAATATTAAAGTTAATAAAATTAAAGGTCTCATTTGATTTATACGTCCATGGTGT
>NC_033795.1:6597385-6598407 GCF_001876935.1 Asparagus officinalis | reverse complement strand
TGAAAATAGGAAAAGCTGAGATGACAAATCTAGCACATGGCAAGCTTGGACCAAATAAGGCAGGAAAGAAATCCTTCAAGTATCAAGGGCACAATAAGGGGAAGAAATCTTTCGGCAATATTTCAACTATTTCTAGCACTTCTTCAGCAAGTGAAAGGGTTGAATGTTTCTTCTGTAAGAAACCTGGTCATATGAAGAGAGACTGTCTGAAGTATAAGCAATGGCTGAAGAAAAAGGAAGAGAATAATCCACAGTCGGAAGGCAAGGGCAAATGAGCAGCTGTTTTTGGGAAACTCACAGCCCTTGGAGGTGGAGCTCGTTGGGATTTTCAGTATGCGCTTGGATTCTGGAGTTTCTTTAGTTTTATCAGACGCTTTCTATGTACCTTCTATGAGAAGCTTATTTCTTTTCTAGATTTTCTTTTGAACAATTCATAAAGCTTATTGTATGCACATAAAGATAATTGATTTACTCTGATTATATCCTTAATTTAGGTGGGGTAAATATTTGGGTTCATGATAAAATGGATTAAAGTATTAGATTAACCTATGGGATTAAGGAAGATCAGTAAAACAGTCACTTAGAAATTATGGTAGAGTAGGTTAGTGTCTTGCCCAAAGGTGACCAACCTATAATACCCTAATTTTCTAAAGTTGAGTTTAGTCTTATTTGGACTGGTATGTTGCACTTATTTGTGGGTGGACTACTAGTCTTGCCCAAAGGTGTCTAGGAAATCCCCTACAGGATAAGTGGTGCAGGATAGTTGAAACATATCAGTGAGAGAAGAATAACCCTATTGCCCAAAGGTTAGGAAGTGTTCAAATCAAACTGATACTGTGTAGGCTAGTTCTGTAGGTTATTATATATCACATTTGGGGGGCGAATAGCATGTCAAATCACTTGCCCAAAGGTGTGATGAGATGATACACCCGCCTGTCCCGCAGAGTGGAAGGTTGCATACGTAAAACACTCTGACCCATCCATTCTAACCCTAAATTGGATGTGGAAATATTAAAGTTAAT
>NC_033795.1:6595931-6596469 GCF_001876935.1 Asparagus officinalis | reverse complement strand
TGGTACTTAAAATTTCATCAAGTGATAACATCAAATGGCTTCCGAGAGAATCCTGTCGATCGCTGCATATACCTCAAAATCAGTGGGAGTCGATTCCTCATTCTAGTATTATATGTAGATGATATATTGCTTACCAGCAGCGATATTCATCTCCTACATAAGACTAAAGTTTTTCTTTCGAGGCATTTTAATATGAAAGACCTCGAAGATGCTCATTATGTTTTGGGCATCAAGATCCATAGAGATCGAAGTAAAGGCTTGTTGGGCTTATCTCAAAGGGCTTATATTGAGAAAGTCCTCCGGTGATATGGAATGAAGCTTTGTGCACCAGGTGAAGCCCCAGTTGTCAAAGGAGATATGTTCAACAAATCTCAATGCCCACGAAATGAAGTTGAGCGTAGGCTCGTGAACTCTGAGGAGTATGTCTCTGCAGTTGGCAGTCTAATGTATGGGTGTCATGCATCAGGCCAAACATCAGTTATATTGTGGGATATTAGGTAGGTTTCAGCAAAATCCTGGTGTAGCTCATTGGAAAGCT
>NC_033795.1:6591865-6595759 GCF_001876935.1 Asparagus officinalis | reverse complement strand
ATATATATTTTAAAGTAAAGAAAACTAAAGTTTAAAGTAAAGAGTTTCAAGTTAATCATAAAGAAACTCGAATTAAAGACAGTGGTCCATAGAGTCATAAAGGTTAAAGTAAATAGACTCTTAAATTTGTGCAGAAGCTGAATGTGATTGTGCATCACATTTGAGGCTTTCGTTCTGGACTAAAGGTGATGGTTTTCACATGGCGGATGCCGGTAAAAGTTTCAGAACGGCATACATGTTTGTGTATGTTGCAGAGGACGCTTAAGGGCGTACATCGGATTTGACCATAAGGGATGTACGGCTCTATTACATTTGACCATAAGGGATGTACGACTCTATTACACTCCACTAAAACCACCATAAGGAAAATATCTTTAGAACATTAGTGGTACTAGCGGTTGGACCGTGGAGTGACCTTATGCCATATTAGAGCATATAGTGTTTTCACGATCAACCATTAGTGGTACTTTTGTTTTAAGGAAAAGCTTTCAGAAACTATCCTAATTAGAATCATGGCAACAAGTTATTTTCTAAAATAAATGGGTGCGCACCCGACTTTTAAAAGTTTTAAAAATTTAAATATTTTTTAAAAATTAAAATGAGGTATGTTGTGCCAAGTGGGAGATTGTTGGGTTCGATTAATCTAACGAACCCATTTGGCCCAACCTACTCGATTTTGGATTTGATTTAAAGTTGCCATCGATTCAAGTTAGGATCAGGATGCTAACCACATGGTCTGGTTAGACAAGTTTCATGTTTATCAAGTTGGGTGGTTATCTTGAATATCTAAAGGATAGGATCGATCGGAGTGTAATCCCACGGTTGTGATTAAACCATGATGGGTAGGGTTAATCACAAATATCTATATAAAGGGTGGGAGTCCCTCCTCTCAACCGTATGCAGAAAAGAGACCTAATTCCCACCATTGGCTACGGGAGGAGAGAGGAGAAGACTTTCATTATTTTCGTCGGTGAACGGTAACTTTAATCTGAATTTCTAGTTCAATTATTCATGTCTAGATCGTTATATTATCCAACAGTAGGATCATATAAGTTAAGCTCATGCTTGAAATTTATTTTAACCAACACCCATGTGTAAATATTATAATTGGCATTGAAATCTAAAATATGTGTGATATTCTCTTTGATTTTTATGCAAATAGTATCTATTTAATTAATAATAGTATAATTAAACTTTGTGATCTGAAAAAAGATCAAACATACAATATAAATAATTGCTTTAAAATAATCTTATCTAATCTAATAAGAAGAAAATAGATGAAAATGATATAAAAATTATTGTAATTTTATAATTTGTAATTTTTAAACAATCTAATCTAATCTAATAAGAAGAAAATAACAAATGCACATACCTGTTGAAAGAGATGAAAGTACTATGAAAATTATTATAATTTTTAATCTGAAAAAAGATCAAACATACAATATAATTACTTATTTTAAAATAATATAATATAATATAATAAGAAGAAAATAGATGAAAGTGTTGTGAAAATTATTGATATTTCTTAATATGAAAAAAGATCAAATATACAATATACTTAATTGTTTTAAAATAATCTAATCTAATCTAATAAGAAGAAAATAACAAAGGCATATATCTATAGAAGGAGATGAAAGTGCTATGCAAATTGTTGTAATTTCTTGGCTTATATACATTGGTATGTGATGTTGCATGTGAGATGATAACAATTGTAAATATAATTCTATATAAATAATAAGATTATAATTAAACTTTAAAACTAATTATGAAGTACCGTGAACTATTTGAATTTTAGTTGGTGAGAGATCGCCACGCTGTGTCCTCATATCGTAGCCGTTTGTTTTAATTTTTCTTTTTTATAATTTTGAGAACGATTTCGTCTCTTTAATTTATTTGGTTGATTTTGAAAATACTCCATTCACATTATGTACATTTGTAGATTTGTGATGTTCCTGGGTTCAACCTCAGGAGCGGACATTATTTGTCTCACTAATTTGTTTGGTTTTTGCATACACGCCATTCATCTTGTATACATTTGTAAATTTGACATTTAATAATTTCATTCAGGTTTACATTTTAATTTAAACTATATCATTATCTTCATACTATGTTTATCCAATAAGAATTCATCAATTTATCAACTCACTCTTACTTAATGGATTAATATTCGAATTTCAAGGGTATTTTTGCCTACCAAAAGATTTTTCTAAACTCGTGGTTTTAAAGATATATATCATATAATAATTATATATATATATATATATATTATATATATAATATATATATATAATATATGATATGAGTATTAATGGGTATCCTTGTCATTAGGAGGGGTTTCCTCCTTGACGCCCCCTCTAAAAAATCACATGATTGAGCCGACATTATGGTGATCCACTCCATTGAACTTGATCTAACATATTCTAATCCCAACACACCAAGTTGGGGTGAATCCGTCGTCGTTTGACCATCCATCGAGCCATGTGAAAACTTCTATTCATTTCAAAAAACCGCTTTAAAAATTGATACGAGTGGAGGAAGGGTCTAAACGACGACGGTTCACCCAAACTTGGCCTTGTTGGGTTTAGGAATATGTAGATCAAGATTCAACGGAAGCGGAATCACCACAATATCGCTCCAATCATGCTGATTTTAGAGGCGTCAAGGAGAAACTCCTTCTATGACAAGGTACCATTATCTATATAATAGTATATTATATAATATATATATATATATATATATTATATATATATATATATATATAATGAATTATTAATTTAAAAAGCAGAATTAAATAAATACATGCATGCATCCTATAATAATAATAAAAAATGCATGCATGCATCTATACTACCGCATTTACAGCTACGATGGCATTACCATTAAAAGACGTCTTGTGTGTTCCCACTCGATCGTGAGAGAGAGAGAGAGAGGCCATCAACATCTCAGTCTCCATCCACCCTAAACTCATCATCAAAATCCAATCTTTACCTCAACAACAAAGAAATTTGATGCCAGAGAGAGACCCCAAGCAATCAAAATCCAATCTTTCCTTAAAAATCAAGCAAAAAAATGAGATTCAAGCCACTCTCCCACACCACCAAATCCCTCTTCCTTCAACCCCCAAGCCAACCGAACAAACCCTTCACCCTGAACCCAAAACCTCTCAAATTCCCATCAATTCACTTTCCGTCGCCGTCACCATCGATATCGTCGTCATCCTTCAAAGCCAGACCAACAGCGGCAGAACCCAAAAGGGGGAGCTTTTATGAGCTTCTTGGGGTATCAGAAGGAGGGAGCGGTGATGAGATCAAGAGAGCATACAAACAACTGGCGAGAAAGTATCACCCTGATGCCTCCCCTGGTCCTGAGTTGGCTGAGGAGTACACGAGGAGGTTCATTGAGGTGCAGGAGGCTTATGTGACTCTCTCGGATCCTCGACGGAGAGCTGTTTATGACGGGGATTTGGCTCTTGGACTGCATCCCGCATTCTCAACGAGGAGGAGGTCTGATGAGGTGAGCTGCATGCATCAATTTATTAGCTTTTCTTTGTCGTGATTAATTTTGCTTATATGATAAAGATGCACTTTTTGTCTGCTTGTGTGGAAATAAAGATCCAAATGCAACCATATTTATATTTCAAAATTTTTTGTTTGCACCAATTTAATTAGGATAGACAAATGAATTTACAATTTGTGGGGCGAAAGAACTGCAATAAACTCTGTGACCAATGTGATGGGAGCAAAAGCTTACCCTCCGAAAAAGAAAATTTTAAAAATAAAAAGTAATCCCACCTCATAAAAACATTTGTCGCCATTAATGCATGGGTTGTAGGCGTCAAAAAATGCTGAAAGATATCCAAACATAGGGAAAACCACTCAAAACTGACAGATATAA
>NC_033795.1:6575180-6590865 GCF_001876935.1 Asparagus officinalis | reverse complement strand
TAATGGTCCGGTCATTCATTGGCACCCTTCGTGGGCCCGCCTTCGATTGGTATCGACGGCTCAAGCCAGAGAGTATCAATTACTGGGATGACATAGAAAGTTTGTTCCTCAGCAACTTCTTCGATGATGACACCGAAGTGTCAATCAGAACCCTTTTGGATGAGAAGCAAAAAGACGGAGAGTCGGTCGACAATTTTGTCAAACGCTTCCGTGACAAGGCAATTAGTTGCAAGGATCCTGTTACAGAGGAGTTCATCTTGCAAACATGCCATAATAATCTTTCCATCGATGTCCTGGAAGCCCTGGGGGTCGTGCCGTCCACAACTTGGAAGGAGTTAAAATTCCGTGGTGAACAGGCCGAACACTTTCTTAAAAGAAAGAAAGCTGAGAGAAGCCGACCGACGACATCTACAATCACTGAGAACGTGACTCTCGATCCGAGGTTCCAAAAGGAATATTCTTTCGAAGATGATGAAGCTCCATCCATATTGGAATACCTCCTCGCCAATGACAAAATTGAGCTATCACCTATCAAAGATCAGGATGGAGCTAAGATGATTACGGATCCGAATTACTCCTCGCTAATGACAAAATCGAGCTACCACCTATTAAAGATCAGGATGGTGCTAAAATGATTATGGATCCAAATTACTGTGCGTACCACAGAAGGGTTCTTCATCCCACTGAGATTTGCTTTGGACTCAAAAACAAGATCCAAGCCCTAATTGACTCCGGCGTCATAACGACGAAAGAAGTCGAGTAAAGACGACCATATAACTCCATTGGGTACACGAGTATAAACTGTTTCCCCTCACTCCAAAGAGTATACGAGTATAAACTGCTTCTCGGTCATCTAACTGAATACAATGGTAAACCCAGCTTTACAAAGGAAGCTGGGGGTGGATGATTTATGTAACGGGAAGTTCCTGGAGAATCTTATATTCTTAAGGATAACCCGAACATGCGACTGAGAATAACGTACTCCTCGTTACACCCAGTTTTGCAAAGAAAGCTGAGGGTGGATAATTCATGTAACGGGAAGTTCCCGAAAGAATGTTAAATGTAATATTCTTAGGGATAACCCCGATCATTATGAATAAAGTGATAAACACTAAACTCCTACTATGACTTCCGAATACTCTTTTGCTGAGATGAGATTCGATCACCTCTTTAGATCAATCTTCCCTCACAAAATTCCCATTTTGGTCAAACCTTTAAACAGTTAGGACCAAAGCCAAAATCCCCTCTCGATTCGTTCCGTGAACGAGAGGTCCACAAATTGAACGATCAAACCTTTAAACAGTTAGGATCGTCTCAAAATTCTCATCTTGGTCAAACCTTTATACAGTTAAGACCAAAGCCAAAATCCCCTCTCGATTCGTTCCATGAACGAGAGGTCCACAAATTGAATGATCAAACCTTTAAACAGTTAGGATCATCTCAGAACTCCCACTTGGTCAAACCTTACTACAGTTAGGACCACAACCAAAATCCCCTCTTGATTTCTTCCATGAACGAGAGGTCCACTTTTAGTTGAATAATCAAACCTTATGACAGTTAGGATTATTTAAACCCGTCCAGATTCTCTAAGTGCGAGTCTAAACTGTTTTCCTACCCTCAACAGGAAGTTTCTGGAGAATATTACTCAGAATATTCTTAAGAATAACCTGAATACTCCAATAGGTACACGAGTCTAAACTGTTTTCCTACCCTCAACAGGAAGTTTCTGGAGAATATTACTCAGAATATTCTTAAGAATAACCTGAATACTCCAATAGGTACACGAGTCTAAACTGTTTTCCTACCCTCAACAGGAAGTTTCTGGAGAATATTACTCAGAATATTCTTAAGAATAACCTGAATACTCCAATAGGTTCACGAGTCTAAACTGTTTTCCTACCCTCAACAGGAAGTTTCTGGAGAATATTACTCAGAATATTCTTAAGAATAACCTGAATACTCCAATAGGTACACGAGTCTAAACTGTTTTCCTACCCTCAACAGGAAGTTTCTGGAGAATATTACTCAGAATATTCTTAAGAATAACCTGAATACTCCAATAGGTACACGAGTCTAAACTGTTTTCCTACCCTCAACAGGAAGTTTCTGGAGAATATTACTCAGAATATTCTTAAGAATAACCTGAATACTCCAATAGGTACACGAGTCTAAACTGTTTTCCTACCCTCAACAGGAAGTTTCTGGAGAATATTACTCAGAATATTCTTAAGAATAACCTGAATACTCCAATAGGTACACGAGTCTAAACTGTTTCCCTATCATCAACAGGAAGTTTCTAGAGAATATTACTCAGAATATTCTTAAGAATAACCTGAATACTCCAATAGGTACACGAGTCTAAACTGTTTTCCTACCCTCAACAGGAAGTTTCTGGAGAATATCAGTTAAAATATTCTTGAGAATAACCTGACTACCCCTAAACGGGTATATGCAGTGTCAACTTGACGACAAGAGCTGATTTCACAAGTACAAGTTCCAGCTTTAATTCAAGATCTCTACAATGGACAAGCGATAAACGCGATGCCGGAAGAATCTTAACTATTCTACAAAGCACTGAATAGATTGAGAGACAAAGAGATCAAAAGTTGAAGCCACCTACGGGTTCCTCTACACGATCTACTCAACCAAGCATTGAAAGGATCATAAGTAAGATCTATCTTATCCAAAGCATCCCAGAACTCCTCTATAAAAGATTGAGTCTGGAATACTTTGGAGGGGGTATCTGTAGGCGTCAAAAAATACTGACTCGCCAGCGAGACAGCTTTGAGATGGTCAGAAACCACCTTGAACAACTGCCCCACACACGTCCATTAACTGTTCAAGAACGTGGGAAGCGTCGTGGGCGAGAATCACGCGGATAACTGCCAAAATAACGGAGTTTGAAACGTGGGAAGACAGGCAGCGAGACAGACTTTGCTGTCTCGCCAGCGAGACAGTGTTTGCTGTCTCGCCAGCGAGACAGCTTTGAGATGGTCAGAAACCACCTTGAACAACTGCCCCACACACGTCCATTAACTGTTCAAGAACGTGGGAAGCGTCGTGGGCGAGAATCACGCGGATAACTGCCAAAATAACGGAGTTTGAAACGTGGGAAGGCAGTTAAGATGAAAACTGCCTGCGGTTACTGTTTCCGAGACAGTGTTTACTGTCTCGAGACAGCAAACACTGTCTCGGCCAGCGAGACAGCAAACACTGTCTCGCCCGCCGAGACAGCAAATGTTGTCTCGCGAACCTGTTTTCTGCCAATTGTTCCTAGAGGCATATATACTCCCCGAAGGCCATTTTTTCAGAGGGGCTGATCATTTTGAGCACTTCAGAGCAATCCAGAGCAATCCAAAGCAGAGAGAGAGCAGAGGTCTTGAACTTTCGGCCAATCCTTGATATTCAGGTTTTGACTTGATTTCAAGAAGAACGACTATCTTACATCGATAAGATATCGTTTCAACTTCTCACTTCGATAAACGAAGTCAGAATCATAAACCCCTCACGGTTCAATCAGAATCTGTGATTTGGTGGTCCACGAGTCAAAGCGCTCCCGGCACAGGCAAAGATCCCACGAAAGCAGTGATCCAAACAACGATCCTGCGTTTATTTTCTCAAGAGTTGTAATTTTCTTTTTGTTGTGTAAAAAAGTCTTATAAAAAGGTTGTTTTCTTTGAATTTATTGTAATCGACCGAAGATATAATGAATTCGACAACAAATTCGACTTTTGGCGAAAACAAACTGGCGACGTTTGTTTTCGCCAAAAGTTAGTTTTGTCATGGAATTCATTATATCTTAGGTCGATTACAATAAATTCAAAAAGAGATAGCCTTTTTATAAGACTTCCTTTACACAACAAAATAAAAATTACAACTCTTGAGAAACAAACGCAGGATCGTTGTTTGGATCACTGCTTGCGTGGGATCTTTGCCTGTGCCGGGGGTGCGTTAGCCCGTGGACCACCAAATCACAGATTCTGATCGAATCGTGAGGGGTTTATGATTCTGACTTCGTTTATCGAAGTGAGAACTTGAAACAATATCTTATCAAGGTAAGATAGTCGTTCTTCTTGAAATCAAGTCAAAGCCTGAATATCAAGGGATTGCCGGAAGCTCAAGAACTCTGCTCTGTCTGCTCTGAAGTGCTCCAAATGATCAGCCCCCTTCAAAAATGGCCTTCGGGGGGTATTTATAACCCATAGGAACAGTTGGCGGAAAACAGGCTCGCGAGACAGCATTTGCTATCTCGCGGGCGAGACAGTGTTTGCTGTCTCGGCCCGCGAGACAGTAAACACTGTCTCGGAAACAGTAACCGCAGGTAGTTTTCATCTTAACTGCCTTCCCACGTTTCAAACTCCGTTATTTTGGCAGTTATCCGCGTGATTCTCGCCCACGACGCTTCCCACGTTCTTGAACAGTTAATGGACGTGTGTGGGGCAGTTGTTCAAGGTGGTTTCTGACCATCTCAAAGCTGTCTCGCTGGCGAGACAGCAAAGTCTGTCTCGCTGGCGAGACAGCAAAGTCTGTCTCGCTGGCGAGACAGTTTATATCTGTCAGTTTTGAGTGGTTTTCCCTATGTTTGAATATCTTTCAGCATTTTTTGACGCCTACATGGGTTTCCTTATATTTTTATACGATAAAATCAAGTACTTTTGCTCTAATTGTTTTTCAACCGAACACTAAATTTGCATTGGATACACGAATATAATTCAAGTTTATTGAGAGAAATGCGTTTTCCATCAAACACTCTAATTGCATTGGAAAGAAGGATACATTTCAAGTTTATAGGGGAAAATGTTTTTGACGTAACACTGAGTTTGCATTGGAAACACGGATATATTTCAACCAATATCTTCCCCCCCCCCTGTAATATATTTTTTATGACAAATCAACAAACAAATACAAATGTAGAGAAAATAAAGGTATGAGAAGAAAACATGGTTTTTATCGAAGAAAAGAAAAGACAGGTTTTGTCCTTGAAAGGAGTTGAATCCACAAACCCTTAATAGAATCCCTGAGGCTCTCACCAAAACAGAAGAGAGGATGGTTTGAAAAGGAGAAGTGAATGTTACTTATAGATACATGAAACCCCTTAATATAAAAAGGCAGAGACTTATTATCATTTTCTTTTTACTTTTTTTATTTCTTTCTTTTTCAAGTATGAATATTAATTCAACTCTGAAGCTAGAACTGTTGGAAACATAACATACAATGCAGCAGAAAATTACATATCATGTAGATTAATCGAAATTAATAAAATCTAGAAAAATACCTAAAACGCCTTTTGAATTTCTTTGATAATTCGTCCCAAGATCAAAACAAAATAGCTTACTCAAGAGAAAAACCTCCAACTAAAATCCACCCATCACCGAAGAGGAGCAATACTGAGAGATAGGTTCTCAAAATCTATTTTCCTTTTTTTCTCTCTTTCTTATCATCTTTCAATGCTACACATGAACCCTATATATAGGATTGGACCCGCCTTATAGATTTCAATTTCAAAACAATTCTTAATTGTTTAAAACTCTATCCATAACATTTAAAGATAGAATATTCTTTCCATAACAATTAGGATATAAATAGAATTGTATTGCACATAAACCTCTTCTAATGACATTAGTGAGACAAATTGGGTCCCATATCGAGAACCAATTATTAATCAAATTAATAATTTAATTTAACAATCAAATCCATATCCGACCAACTGTTCATAAAAGCTCTTACATAATATGGGATTAAATATTCGTGAATAATATTATCTTGCATTTAGTCCCCTCCAGTATCAGTTTATTTTAGGAAACTTTATTGAGCAGGACGAATCACCTATTTGCTCATTCCTAAAATTGCAATCTCATGAACATAAATAAAAAACATTTTGAAACATTAAAATATTTTATTTTATAGGAAAATCATTTTAAAAAATCACCCGTCGACGGGAATTTAATATCTTCACGGGATACGCATAATAAATTAACTCATAAAAATGAGTATACTGGATCCTATCTAGATATTCATCATTTTCCTAAATGAAATCTAATAACCCAACATTTCAGGTTGTATAGCACTTGTAAAACAAGCTTAACCATCATATCCCAACATTTCAGGTTGTATAGCACTTGTAAAACAAGCTTAACCATCATATCAAAGTATATTAGATTATCAAATCGAAAATTGTAAAACAAGCTTAACCATCATATCAAAGTATATTAGATTATCAAATCGAAAATGATAATATCATCAAGCCTAAGGGACCATGTAACAATTCGAGTTATCTATCTCTTAGGTGACTCGTCCTAGAGAATCCAAATAAGGTCTTGTACTACACATATCAATATGCGTTTATGACATACACCCGGGGAATCTTCATTCCCGATAGCTGAGATCAACCATCACATCTCATATGTCGTTGTCATGCATAATAACATGTTATAACAAATCTATCCTTTACTAGTTATAGGTTAAGCATAAATTTAAGAAATATCTGATTAGATCACATCTCCAAGTAAGTGATCATCATAGTGCATGATCTAACAAAACAATCTCTAAGGATAATATAACAATTATATAAAAGATACCCAAACAACATGTGCAATAATAAATTCAATTAAAATTCAATAAAATTGTATTGGATGTTTAATGGCATATAACACTACTCTAGCAATCTCCCACTTGCCCTCACATCCAATCAGATACAATCCTAACTCCCATTTTTTAAATGTCTGTCAAAAATCTTTTGTGACAACGGTTTTGTGAAAGGATCTGCAATGTTATCCATTATAGCAATCTTTTGAATTACCACATCTTTCCTGTTGTGAATCTCTCTAACGAGATGATATTTCCTTTCAATGTGCTTAGACTTCTGATGAGCTCTTGGTTGTTTAATTTGAGCAACAGCTCCACTGTTATCGCAGAACAATGGAATAGGAAATACACTAGCAGAAACTATATCAAGGTCACGGACAAACTTATTTATCCATACTCTTTCTTTTGCGGCTTCACTTGCTGCTACATAATCTGCTTCGGTTGTAGAATCAGCGGTGACATTTTGCTTAACACTTCTCCAACTAAAAGCACCATTATTGATGTTATAAACATATCCAGATGTAGACTTTCTAACATTTGGATCGGATTGAAAATCAGAATCAGTATATACTTCAATGCTCATGTCATTTACATCATAAACTAAACAATAGTCTTTAGTTCTACGCAAATATTTAAATATGGCTTTCACTGTAGTCCAATGTTCCTCACCAGGATTGGGCTGAAATCTACTTACAAGGCCAACAACATATGCTATGTCAGGTCTTGTACATAACATATTATACATCAAACTACCAACTGCCGAAGCATATGATATATTTCTAAAACTCTCAATCTCCTCTTTAGATTTATGACACATTCTCTTTGAGAGTGAAATTCCATGTCTTGTAGGAAGTAATCCTTTCTTGGAATCTTGTATGTTGAACCTTCTGAGGATCTTATCCACATAAGTAGACTGTGATAATCCTATACATCTCTTCTCTCTATCTCTATAGAGTTTGAGACCCAAAATATAGGATGCTTGACCAAGATTTTTCATAGAGAACTTGTTTGAAAGCCATAATTTAACTGATGTCATCATACCTACATCATTCCCAATGAGCATAGAGAACTTGTTTGAAAGCCATAATTTAACTGATGTCATCATACCTACATCATTCCCAATGAGTAGTATGTCATCAACTTAACTGATGTCATCATACCTACATCATTCCCAATGAGTAGTATGTCATCAACATAAAGCACTAGGAACATAATAGAATTATTCTGTTGTTTCTTATACACACAAGTTTCTTCAGAATTTTGGATAAAATCACATTCTTTAATTGTTTTATCAAAACGAATATTCCAACTCCTTGAAGCCTGTTTAAGTCCATAAATTGACCGATTCAATTTGCAAACCATACTTTCTTGACATTTACATACATAACTTTCTGGTTGCTGCATGTAAATATCTTCTTCAAGCTATCCATTTAAGAAAGCTGTTTTGACATCCATTTGCCATATCTCATAGTCATAATATGCAGCAATGGTTAAAAGGATCCTAATGGACTTTAACATTACAACCGGAGAAAATATTTTCTCGTAGTCAATATCCTCCTTTTGAGTATAACCTTTTGCCACTAAGCGAGCTTTATATGTCTCTACATATCCATCAACTCCATATTTTCTTTTAAATATTCATTTGCATCCTATAGGTTTTACCCCAATAGGTGGATCAACCAAGGTTCATACCTTGTTATGATGCATGAAGTCCATTTCGGCTTTCATGGCATCAACCCATTTACTAGAATCTATGTCAGACATAGCTTCTTTGTAAGTTATAGGATCTTCATCATCCTCTTTATTTTCCATCAAATATGTTTCATCGAGGTGCCTGTACCGTACAGGTGGATGAATGATCCTACTTGATCTCCTTATTGTAATTGATGTATCAACAACAGATTTAGTTAATGAACCTTCATTCACTTTATCACTTGACACTCCTACTGAATCAATAAAATCTTCAACGGTGTTTGGAGTCTCTCCCACTAGATCAGATAACTCTCCTATCGAAGAAGAAGATTCTTCTTCTAGAGTTATAGATCCTTGACCAACAATTTGATCTTCTAGAAAGAATGCATTTCTACTAACAGTCATTGTCTGATCACTGGGGTTATAAATATAATACCCAGTACTTTCTTTAGGATAACCTAAATGTATGCTGGCATATTTTGACATGATGGAATGGTCATATTTTCTGTTTAGAACTTTGTTATAGGACTTAAGTTGGTCCAGTTATTAAATCCATCCATGTCACTTCTTTTTTTAGAGATCTAATTTCTTTACACAAGATTTTTAATTTATATCTTCTGAATTCTGAATCTAAAATATATTCACTACTTTCCTAATCTTTTTTATTTCTGCTTAGATTCTTGGTTCCTTCAATGGATTTGTATTAGCATCAAGCAAACTGTTTTTCTTACTTTGTTTTGGGTTATCTGACATATGTTATCACTACAATTTTTTGGGCTCAAGTACACACAATATACTGTCCCTCTTGGCTCTTGTCCCTCTTTATTGTTATGCCTAATGTTTTCTATGGTGGTTTGGTTAGGAACTGGAGGAGAGGTCCCAATGGAAGAGTAGATGGCATGATCAGGTAACCGAGTTGAAGAGGAGGAGCACGGACAAAGGTTCCGAAGAAAATCTTTCATGGGGAGCTCGAATGAGAAGTCAAAGAGCTAAATCATCGACATAATAAGTGTTGGATGTTTTGTTGGAAAAAAGGCAATTGTGCCTTCATGAATAGTAATGAGTTTTGTAATCAAAACATGTTTTAATTAGCAAATAAAAAATAAGCGTAACGGCTATACATTATGGGAAAAGTTACAAAAATTAATGACGAACGTTACTGTATTTAGTGCGGGTTTTGTAACGGCTCTGAGGCTCCGACCCTATATATAGAGCCCTCTCATTCTTGTTTCTACACAGAGCAAAAAGTCTCTTCTTATCTCCTCTCAACTAAGTCTTTCTCCCTCTCTCTCTCTCTCTCTCTCTCTCTCTCTCTCTCTCTCTCTCTCAAGTTTCAGTTACAGTTTTATAGTTTTATTGTTTACTTTTGGGCAATCTGTTCATCTGAGCAGAAGCTCTGTTCTCTTGTCCGAGTACAGAGGCCGGCCGTTTTCGGGGGTTTTTACCGCTAGGGGAGAGGGGATCATTTGCACCAGGGCAATATGCGAGTCCTCAATCTTCTAGGGCAGTGTTTACACGACCGCTCCCGTCAGGCCTGATATTTTCTAACTTAAACTATTATATAATATTACATAATTTATTTTAGAGTATTTGTTTACTTTATTCGGATTTATCTGCATGCTATAACCCTTAAATGTTAGTATATTCCCAACATTCTAGAAGATTAGTATAGCTGTTTAATTATTAAATCCGAAAATAATTATAATTATCTATTTTTGAAAATAGCTACTGTTCATTCGAAAATTAATCCGAAATATTTTTCTGCCTCTATTCAAAATATACTTTACTGTAGCAATTTGTCGTGCCATTCAAAAATAGTAAAATTATAAATTATTGTTCGAAAATGTGAAACCCTCTGCGTTCTATTCACTGTTGCTACTACTGTGATGTAATCATAAGATTGGAATGTTCACTTAGGGAGCTAACCTTGCTTTATCTTATGCTTCTTGTTGGCTTGGAAAAGTCACTGAAACAACAAATTATACAAATTCTCAGTTTTACCCCTGCAAATTCTTTATTCTAATTAAATGTTTGCAGGAAATATTTAAAGTCACTATTCACATATATTGGTACTCTTTGCGGTTACTATTTATGTATTTACTGCTTACAATTACTGTTTATGTACAGCTCACAATTACTGTACACGTATTTGACAGTTCATAATTACTGTACACATACTTTACTGTTCACAAATTCTGTACATGCATCAATTGTTCATAATTACTGTACACATTCACTGTTACAATACACAGTTACTATTCACATATATTGTTAAGGAATAAAAATCCATTAAGTGAACCGGTTCAACTTTGGTTGGATTAGTTGGTGTCTAAGGCAATGTTTAGGGGTTGCGTAACGCGCTCTACAAGGAACGATGTACTTAATTGATCTTTGATCAACCTCTAGTACTATCCTTACCTAGCTAACTATCCGGGTAAAACTTTAATCTTTTCACTTTAGGAGTTTTTGGTTAGGAACTGGTCCAGTTCAGTTTCTAGTCTAGTGGTTTTAACAAAAACCTTTTTATCATATCCTTTGAAAAAAATAAAATTTTTGAATCAAATGTAATAATATTTATGAAATCTTCCCTCACCGATCTCGGGCTACGCCTACGGGTATAGGCCTTGTTTGGGTATGGGGGGTATGGTTGTTTAGTTAAGTTATTTTATTTATAGCTTTTTACAATCATATGCAATATTATTAATTTATTGCATATCATTCGAGATGGTTTTTTCCATATAAATTAGCTTATACGTCATATGTTTATATGATTATATTTATTTGATAATTCTTATAATTCCATATGAAACATTTCATATTCAAGCATGTATAAGAGAACCAGAATAATGAGAATAATCAATATGCATAAATTTTAAATTTGGAAAGTCTCTTTTATAGAATACCATTTTTTAATTTGGAAGGTCTCTTTTGTAGAAAACCAATTTAAATTTGGAAGGTCTCTTTTGTAGGCAACCAATTTAAATTTGGAAGGTCTCGTTTGTAGGCAACCAATTTACAACCTCTTATAGTAGAAAAATTTAAAATTTATGCATATGAAGTATGAAATATACTTTAAGATATGAAATCTTATTATAAGGTTCTCTTGAATGCTTTGCATGTAACTATTATTAATTTTATTCATGTATGTGTATATGCATGCATGTAAAGATATAACTGCAGTTTTTTTTATTTCCACATTAGTTTAAAATGTTCAGATATTAAAGGCAAATTCTAATCTGAACAAACCCTATGAAAGAATCAATTTTATATCTCTTATTTTGACTATGGGGGTGTTTGGTTGCACAATTTTATAGAAAAGTTTTCTCAAAATGTCTGACAATGACAATTCTGTAATTAGAATTTTTCTGTAGATTTCCGTAAAGTGTGTTTGGTTCAAAAATTTTTTATAGAAATGTTTTCTATAAAGTACCAAAAAGTACTAAAATTTACAGAAATCAATTTCCTCTCAAAATGAACGGAAATCACCCAGAAATCTGACACCACATTGACATTTTTCTATAAAGTTGACACTTTTCTATAAATTTAGGGGGTGTTTGGTTCAATTTCTACAAATTATAGAAAATCTTGCTATTTTCTATAAAGTTATGGGCTATTTTCTTATTTTGAACCAAACAAGCAAAGTAAAAAAAACAAAAAAATTGGTACTTTTTGACTTTTCAAAACTTTTCCTATAATTTTTTTAAGAAATACAAGGTGTAACAACCGTAAATTTTAATACGTATTTAAATAAAATTTTCTAGTATTCAAAATATTATATTGTATTTTATTAATACTTTTCCTAATTTTTGGAATTTTCTGAGTTTTCAAAATAAATAAATAATAAAAATATAGTCTTGTATTTTAATTCCGCTAAATATTAATTTACGGTTTAGTGATTTTTGTATATAATCATTTGGTGATTAATATTATTAATGACATTGTTATTATTGATGTAGTATATAAATATTAATAAAAAGATTTTTGGTTGATGATTAATTATTAATATATTTCAGAATATTAGGTGAGATTTTCGAATTTTCCCTCTCTTATTTTCTCATTTGAATTATTTCCTAATCCCTCCAAAATCAATTTCTAATCAACTTGTAAACTCATTCCTTTTTAATTCCGAAACTTTCTCTCTCTCCATATATTTTGTCAACCTTCTCCGTATCAAATCCTATCATATTTTTTTTATGCACAAAATCTTCCCTATCTTTCAAATCTCAAATTTTTCCATAATCAAATCTTTTCTCTCTCCAAAGTTTTTAAAATCACAGCCAAATCTTTTATCTCCCGTACTCCCACTATAAAGATATACATATAATACCTAACCCTAACCTAACCTAACCTATATATATATATATATATAGGTTCTCTTCTCTTTCTTCACGTGAACAACCCAGCAGTCACCCTCATCCTTCTCTTTTTCCTTCGTTCCCAGAGAGCGCCGCCAACCCACCTCCTCCCTTTCTCTCCCTCGTTTGCTCCTACCGCCCCTCTCTCCTCGTCATCCCCACCTCCGACGAACGTCGCCGCCCTCCGTCTAGCTCCGCTTCGCCGACCGGCTTTCGCGCTTCAGCCGCTCGCCCTGTCCTCCTCCGAAACCCGAGCCCTGTTCGCCGCTGCACCCGAGCCTGCCGCCTTCGCCGTGACCCGCAGCCGCCGCCTCGAAGACGCCGCCTCCCCTGACCACCAGCTTCGCCGCCGTTCAGCCAGCAGCCCCCCGACGAACCAGTCCTCCCCTCCCCTGTTCTCCGCAGCGACGACCCCCTCGACGACCACGCCGTCGAGCCCTCACCCCGCTGCCGCTCGCCTCCGACAGACCGAGCCTCATCCTCGTCAGCAGCCGCTCGACAGATCCGCACTGTCCCGAGGCAAGATCTCGCATCTACATATTTTTCTCGCTTTACAAATATTATCAAATAATTTAATTAGATTTGATAATGTTGGTAATGTGCATATTGTGAATATTTGAAGTGGAATGTGGATAAATAGTATTATATAATGTTTTAGAGGTAATATTGAGATATTTTGTGGTAATTATGTCGGAGAATTTAACGAGCATGAAAGGATGAGTATATGCGTTGTAAATAGATTTTACGAGACATTAACAATTTTGTATATTTATGTATAACTATTTTCGGACAAGAAATGATAAGTTATGTGTTAAAATTAGAATTTACGTAATTTTTATTGAAAAGAAATTAATTAAGGAAAATTCATGAAATAGGAAAACATTATTTTCATGCAGAAAGGAATTACTATATGATATTATATAAATCATTGTTATTTTAATTTAGTTATTATGAGAAATAGTTTAAAGAATAAATTTTGGGAAAAGAATATTATTATTTATGATAGTATGACTGATCGTCGTAGAGCACGACATTTCATGTGCAAAACGACATCGGTTTCTAGTTTTCTTTTTACTGTATTATTATATTAAAGAATACGTAAGTACGGATATTTTGTATGAGAAGTTCGGACATCCCAGTAGTAAGATAGTAATGAAGCTCCCTCATGTTTTACATTCATGTTGTATTTTGTTTAAGCATTTCATGTTCATTACAGTTCTTTATTTCTGCTTCATAAACTGCTTAATCATGTTAAATATGCCTTATTATATTTATGATCTGTTGATGTGTTGAGAACCTTAGTAGTTCATGACTTAGTAGCCTTGGGCGTCATGAACAGACTTAGTGACATGTGTAAGTTTAGGCGGTGAACCCGAGTTTCAAAGGGATTATGGTTAACTTAGAAAAACGAGAAGAGTTGGGATGGGGAAGTCCTTGTTCATGTGATCGGATATAACTGTTGATGTATCTTCCTGACTCCCCCATGATCCAGTGTAGCTTGGGGTTAGTTTGTTGGGCCAAAGTGAAGCCAGTGTAGTCACTTTGGTCCGTGAATTGAATATTCACCCGGGTTTAACTTGAGTTCGAACCAGGTTAAAAACGGATTACGTGTAGCCCTCTGACCGATCCAGTGTAGCGGCGTATTGGGTATACGTAGAGGATTTGTGAACAGTCAGATATCCGGTGATATGAGTGATGACTTGTGTGAGAATTGACCAGTGACTTGTTACAGGATGGATCAGGCATAGGAATTAGTTTACCGATTGACTTGAGTATCTCTGTACTTTCTGAAAGTAGAAAATGTTCACTTAAATTACTAGAGTTACAGAATCATGTTCCATCATTACTATTGTCATAGTATGGGTCGTTAGACCATTTTATCTGTACATGTGAGATCTTGCCGTGTGCCATGCACCCTGACGTACACCTGTTTTCTCTGGTGTGCGTCAGACTTAGGAGACGGACAGGTCCAGCTAGATGTTGAAGCAGAGCCAGTGTATGCCGAGCCGGAGTATCCTTCCGATGGAGTCGAAGAGCAAACCGAAGCCTAGATGTGTTTTCCTCTGTAGTAGCTGATGAACATTAGAACTAGTTATCTTTTTATTCTTTAGTTAATGTCGGATTTTCGTATTTGGCCGTATTTTCTTTTATGGACTATGTATTTTATTTCTGTCTGGACCTGTTTTGTAATAAGGGCATGTTTGACCCATATTTTTATGTCTGGATGATTTTGCTATGGATGATATGTTTATTTCTTATTCTGGATTGTCTTTATATTCTTGCTATTGTGATCGGGGACCTGTGATTGAGATTTACGTATTTGACGCTTAGCGTATTAGATTGAGAAGAAAAGAAAAAGAAAGAATTTTAATAGTGTATATTTCTTCTCAACCTAATACGTCGCGGACTTGTTCACATCCCAATTCCTGAGTATTTTGGGAAGCGGGGCGTGACAGCCAAGAAACATTATCCTCCAAACCTTTTGGGTTTTGAGCATGGACCAAATTCTTTCTGCTCTTGCCCCAATTTTGTAAGAACTTTTGAAGAAACACAGAACTAGTTCTAGTCAAAAAGAGCTTAAAACTTTATGTTTGATAAGTTTAGCTCTAGTTGAGGAGATTTTAAAAAATAAAATTCGACTCTATTCACAAATTTTATGAAACATGCATATCAAATTTGAGACATTATTGTGCGTAACCTGACAAATTGAATGAAATTAGGTCGAGGGTCTTCTAAATCATGGCACATTTCCTATACACATTTCCTGTACATTTGTTGTGCGCGACGGAAATTTCGGCATAGTTTCTGGTGCACAATAAGAGAGAAAGATCAATAAGAATTCCCGTCTCACAAAGAAAACAAGAATCAGAAGCGAATATCTCAACAATGTGAGATATCGGCTCTTCCTTTCATCAGTTCTAAGACTGACTTATCGAGGGATCCTAAAAACTATTACAATGGCCACAAACACAAACAAACCAATTTTACGTGGTTCGGCAAACTGCCTACGTCCACGGGGTAAGGAGGGGGAGATCTACTATTAGAGAGGAGAG
>NC_033795.1:6546967-6570301 GCF_001876935.1 Asparagus officinalis | reverse complement strand
TGTAACAACCGTAAATTTTAATACGTATTTAAATAAAATTTTCTAGTATTCAAAATATTATATTGTATTTTATTAATACTTTTCCTAATTTTTGGAATTTTCTGAGTTTTCAAAATAAATAAATAATAAAAATATAGTCTTGTATTTTAATTCCGCTAAATATTAATTTACGGTTTAGTGATTTTTGTATATAATCATTTGGTGATTAATATTATTAATGACATTGTTATTATTGATGTAGTATATAAATATTAATAAAAAGATTTTTGGTTGATGATTAATTATTAATATATTTCAGAATATTAGGTGAGATTTTCGAATTTTCCCTCTCTTATTTTCTCATTTGAATTATTTCCTAATCCCTCCCAAATCAATTTCTAATCAACTTGTAAACTCATTCCTTTTTAATTCCGAAACTTTCTCTCTCTCCATATATTTTGTCAACCTTCTCCGTATCAAATCCTATCATATTTTTTTTATGCACAAAATCTTCCCTATCTTTCAAATCTCAAATTTTTCCATAATCAAATCTTTTCTCTCTCCAAAGTTTTTAAAATCACAGCCAAATCTTTTATCTCCCGTACTCCCACTATAAAGATATACATATAATACCTAACCCTAACCTAACCTAACCTATATATATATATATATATAGGTTCTCTTCTCTTTCTTCACGTGAACAACCCAGCAGTCACCCTCATCCTTCTCTTTTTCCTTCGTTCCCAGAGAGCGCCGCCAACCCACCTCCTCCCTTTCTCTCCCTCGTTTGCTCCTACCGCCCCTCTCTCCTCGTCATCCCCACCTCCGACGAACGTCGCCGCCCTCCGTCTAGCTCCGCTTCGCCGACCGGCTTTCGCGCTTCAGCCGCTCGCCCTGTCCTCCTCCGAAACCCGAGCCCTGTTCGCCGCTGCACCCGAGCCTGCCGCCTTCGCCGTGACCCGCAGCCGCCGCCTCGAAGACGCCGCCTCCCCTGACCACCAGCTTCGCCGCCGTTCAGCCAGCAGCCCCCCGACGAACCAGTCCTCCCCTCCCCTGTTCTCCGCAGCGACGACCCCCTCGACGACCACGCCGTCGAGCCCTCACCCCGCTGCCGCTCGCCTCCGACAGACCGAGCCTCATCCTCGTCAGCAGCCGCTCGACAGATCCGCACTGTCCCGAGGCAAGATCTCGCATCTACATATTTTTCTCGCTTTACAAATATTATCAAATAATTTAATTAGATTTGATAATGTTGGTAATGTGCATATTGTGAATATTTGAAGTGGAATGTGGATAAATAGTATTATATAATGTTTTAGAGGTAATATTGAGATATTTTGTGGTAATTATGTCGGAGAATTTAACGAGCATGAAAGGATGAGTATATGCGTTGTAAATAGATTTTACGAGACATTAACAATTTTGTATATTTATGTATAACTATTTTCGGACAAGAAATGATAAGTTATGTGTTAAAATTAGAATTTACGTAATTTTTATTGAAAAGAAATTAATTAAGGAAAATTCATGAAATAGGAAAACATTATTTTCATGCAGAAAGGAATTACTATATGATATTATATAAATCATTGTTATTTTAATTTAGTTATTATGAGAAATAGTTTAAAGAATAAATTTTGGGAAAAGAATATTATTATTTATGATAGTATGACTGATCGTCGTAGAGCACGACATTTCATGTGCAAAACGACATCGGTTTCTAGTTTTCTTTTTACTGTATTATTATATTAAAGAATACGTAAGTACGGATATTTTGTATGAGAAGTTCGGACATCCCAGTAGTAAGATAGTAATGAAGCTCCCTCATGTTTTACATTCATGTTGTATTTTGTTTAAGCATTTCATGTTCATTACAGTTCTTTATTTCTGCTTCATAAACTGCTTAATCATGTTAAATATGCCTTATTATATTTATGATCTGTTGATGTGTTGAGAACCTTAGTAGTTCATGACTTAGTAGCCTTGGGCGTCATGAACAGACTTAGTGACATGTGTAAGTTTAGGCGGTGAACCCGAGTTTCAAAGGGATTATGGTTAACTTAGAAAAACGAGAAGAGTTGGGATGGGGAAGTCCTTGTTCATGTGATCGGATATAACTGTTGATGTATCTTCCTGACTCCCCCATGATCCAGTGTAGCTTGGGGTTAGTTTGTTGGGTCAAAGTGAAGCCAGTGTAGTCACTTTGGTCCGTGAATTGAATATTCACCCGGGTTTAACTTGAGTTCGAACCAGGTTAAAAACGGATTACGTGTAGCCCTCTGACCGATCCAGTGTAGCGGCGTATTGGGTATACGTAGAGGATTTGTGAACAGTCAGATATCCGGTGATATGAGTGATGACTTGTGTGAGAATTGACCAGTGACTTGTTACAGGATGGATCAGGCATAGGAATTAGTTTACCGATTGACTTGAGTATCTCTGTACTTTCTGAAAGTAGAAAATGTTCACTTAAATTACTAGAGTTACAGAATCATGTTCCATCATTACTATTGTCATAGTATGGGTCGTTAGACCATTTTATCTGTACATGTGAGATCTTGCCGTGTGCCATGCACCCTGACGTACACCTGTTTTCTCTGGTGTGCGTCAGACTTAGGAGACGGACAGGTCCAGCTAGATGTTGAAGCAGAGCCAGTGTATGCCGAGCCGGAGTATCCTTCCGATGGAGTCGAAGAGCAAACCGAAGCCTAGATGTGTTTTCCTCTGTAGTAGCTGATGAACATTAGAACTAGTTATCTTTTTATTCTTTAGTTAATGTCGGATTTTCGTATTTGGCCGTATTTTCTTTTATGGACTATGTATTTTATTTCTGTCTGGACCTGTTTTGTAATAAGGGCATGTTTGACCCATATTTTTATGTCTGGATGATTTTGCTATGGATGATATGTTTATTTCTTATTCTGGATTGTCTTTATATTCTTGCTATTGTGATCGGGGACCTGTGATTGAGATTTACGTATTTGACGCTTAGCGTATTAGATTGAGAAGAAAAGAAAAAGAAAGAATTTTAATAGTGTATATTTCTTCTCAACCTAATACGTCGCGGACTTGTTCACATCCCAATTCCTGAGTATTTTGGGAAGCGGGGCGTGACACAAGGAAATCATATTTTGTGCAGAAAACATTTCCTATAATTTGTAGAAATTGAACCAAACACCCCCTATATGTATAATGTTGTCTCTTGAGATTTAAGAAAATGATTAGAGTTGATATAAATATGCTCTGTCAACTAATATGTCTAGTTACAGGAGATGTGATGAGTCAATGTCCTGGAAAATCAAATCAAGAGGTATATCTTATAACTTCTATCTATATGATGAATAAAAGTTATATTGAAATTAGTCCATCAAATAATAAAAATTGCTATTAAGTTCTCTTATCCTTGTAAGTTGTTTCAAATTAATCCCTCATCTTCCTACTTGTACTCTTGCCTGGAGAGACTAATTTTAAAATAACTTAACTTGAAGGGGACCTAAAGTCAATTTCAACAATATGAAGGGCTAATTTTAAAATAAGTAACTTGATAAATATATACAACGCCTGCTCGGCAAAGTTGTGATTCTAGACTTTGTAAAGCCTGGAAAGAATCTTGATAACCATTTGACTAAGAGATTATCCAGGAGTGTGGTTCTGGATTTATGGAGGGGGTTAGGGTTAAGCTCATAAATGAGGTCACTAACAGCGGAAACTCAACCCTTATTTGGAGATATAGTCCCAATGTTGGTTCAATGTGATAGAAACAAGCTGGACTAGTGACACTCGTGTGGAGCATTGACCTAGATATATTTATATATCATCATGTAGTATCTGTTACTATCCCTTCTCTATGATGACGATGCTATTATGATATAGCTGATTAGGCTGAGTTTTACTCTTAATAAGTCCAATGTGTGTATTGCAGAGGGTATAATATCCAGCTATAATACCCTTGGAGGACTTACTTACGTGAGAGGAATCGTGATGGCCGCGGTTGGAGGGGCTGGGCTAACCCCTAGAAACTCTCATGAGTCGGTTATTGTGAGCATGACCTTTAACACTCAACCCGCTTTGCTCAATAGATGAAGACGTATTGTGTGTATTTTCATCAATACCTGGTACAAGGGGCTTAATTCAAGGCTTAGTCCATTATGTCCCTCAGGTGGCGATGAACTCATTAAGGAAATGTTCAAAGCTGAAAACTACCTCTCCCGAATTCATGATACGAAAGGTTGCCCAACCTATATTTTTTTTATGATTTATTGATTTATTTATTGTTTTTCGAGTTTTTAGTCAATATTGCCTTTTGGGGGGACTGCTGGATATTTTGTTAAAAAAAGTCAATTTTGCTTTCATTAATAGTAATAAGTTTTGTAATCAAAACATGTTTTAATTAGAAATTAAAAAATGAGCGTAACGACTATACATTATGGGGAATGTTATAAAAATTAATGACGAACGTTACCGTATTTAGTGCGGATTTTGTAACGGCTCTGAGACTCCGACCCTATATATAAAGCCCTCTCATTCTTGTTTCTACACAGAGCAAAAGCCTATTCTTATCTGCTCTCAACTAAGTCTTTCTCTCTCTCTCTCTCTCTCTCTCTCTCTCTCTCTCAAGTTTCAGTTACAGTTTTATAGTTTTATTGTTTACTTTTGGGCAATTCTCTTCATCTAAGCAGAAGCTATGTTCTCTCGCCCGAGTACAGAGGCCGACCGCTTCCAGGGTTTTTACCGCTAGGGGAGGGGGATCATCTGTGTCAGGGCGATAGGTGGGTCCTCAATGTTCTAGGGCAATGTTTACACGACTGCTCCCGTCAGGCTTGATATTTTCTAACTTAAACTATTATATTATTTATTTCAGAGTATTTGTTTACTTTATTCGGATTTATCTGCATTCTATAACCCTTAAATGTTGGTATATTCCCAACAATAAGCTCATTAACTTCTGTTGCTTTCATGCATACATATGTTTCTCTTATCCACAACTAGTCTAATGATCGACAAACTTCAAGAAATGTAAATATTGTTGTATTTTGAAATATGTGTGTATTTGAGTTCATGATTTTGTATTGCCTTCAGGATCATAATGTGTCCTCATATGTTTTGGGTATTGGAAGAAATCTGTGTGTTCAGTAGAGGAGACCAAAGATAGGGCTTTTCTCTTGCCTAATTTTTGTCACTCACAACTTTAAAGCAGACAGGTCATGTTTGCTTTGTTCGAGTGTTTGTTTTAAAACAAAATGAGATGATGACTAATTATCAATAATAATTGTGTATTATGCTTACCTATATACATAATTGAATGGAGGAGATGACTCAAAATAGAACTGAATATAGAAAAAATAGGATTCATGTAGCTTACCCAGAATTTTGGGCTAAAGACTCTGTTGTTGTTGTTGTTGTTGTTGTTGTTGTAAAATCAATTTATAATTGGGATCATGTATTTAGAACGTTGAACATCAAGGTCCTTCTCATGCAAAAGTCGAATGCTTCTTACACTTTCTTGATTGAAAGTATTATGTTACTTGAGATGGGGAACATATAGTAGGATTAATGTTATTGAGTTGTTGTGCTTTTGAGACCTATTGGATATATATAAGTTAGATAGTACGAAAGCTTGAATTTTTAATTTTACTAGTTAGATTACACGTGCAATGCACATGGTTGAATATCATGGTTATTTAAATTGATAAAAATTAAAAATAAAAGAGAAAATAATGTTTTTTGCGGGATTGATTATCAACATAATAATCTCTCTTTCAAATGAAATATTGTCATTGTTTTCTTCAATGCAGACTATCGCTACGTGATCTACTATTTGTGAGTTATAAACACATTGATCTAGTACAATATTTTTGTTTATTAGTATCTTGAAGTCTTTAAAAGATGGTTGATCATTCAATCCGCAAAGGAATTTTGCATATGAATTTACTTATAATATGTTCATTAAACTTTTAGTTATGGTTTGACTCATATTCACATTAATTTTTAGTTGTGGTTTCACTCATATTTATATAGTCAATCGATTAAACATATTAAAATTATAATGATCACAGTTAAAATTATATGTTAGGTTTATATTAAATATAATTTATAAAAAAATAGTACATTTAAAGTTAAAAATCTTTTAGCCACTATATAGATTGTTTGAAAGTTTTTGCGTGTATAAATTATAATGCCTAGAAATAGTGATGTGCACACTTAACTATAGCCTAATACATCTTAAGAACGACTTACTCTTTAATATCATCATTAATTGATATATCTATGCATTACACTAAAAACACAATGAAAATTTAGAAAACTACAAAAGAAATACCCTCAAAAGTTTTTAAAATTGTAAAAACAAACACCCTAAAATTTTATAATTAACAAATACACAATTTTTAAAATTGTAAAAACAAACACCCTAAAATTTTATAATTAACAAATACACAAAACTATTAAAAATTATATTAAAATCAAGGAACTACAAAAAATCATTGAAAAATTTTAAACTTTGGAGGGATAATTTGCAATGTACTAAACTTTAATTTTTTTTTGTAAATTTCAAATCTAATAGATTTTTAATTAGTTATGTTCTTTTAAAAAAAGTTATGGGTAATATTGACCATGAATTTTTTCCTAAACCTATACTGTTAAAGGGAGTATGATATTTTTTTATAATTTTTTTTATTTTCTAGGGGTTGCTAGTGATTTTGTATATTCATTTTAGTGTCTATAGGTTAGAAATTCTCATGGTGTTTTTTTTATAAATTATGAATATTAGGGTTTTTTTATAATTTTTTAAACTTATAGGCCTTTTCTATAGATTATAAATTATTTATAGACTATTTATAATTTCTATATTTTTAATTTACTAATGAGTTTGAAATTCTCAAAGTGCTTTTTGTAAAATTTGAATTTTGAGTGTTTGTTTGTAATTTTTGAAACTTTAAGGGTGTTTTCTATATATTATAAATTATGCAGGGAATATTTGTAACTCCTATATTTCTAATATAATATATTGTTAGGTTGGAAATTATCAGGATTTTTATAAATTTTACAATCTTGAGGGTTTTATCTTGCAATTTGTAACAAGTTAAGAGTTTTATTGCAAATTCCATAAAATTTTAGGGGTTGTTTGTGTTATTTTTAGATTTTTATTGTATTTATATGTTTGAAATTTTCAATGTGTTTTTTTACAAATTTTGAATTTTAGGAGTTTTTTTACATTTTTTAAAACTTACAATATACTTTCTCCAATGTCAAAAACTTTTATTTTTTAGCTAGCATATATTTTTCAGATTTCTCACTGAATTGAAATAAGTAAATTTTATAATTTTAAAGATGTTTTAATAAATTTTTAAATTTATAGGGGTGATCTAGCAATTTAAAAACTTAGAGGGTATTTTTTACAAGGTCTAGGAATTGAAATTGTATTATCCTGTAGCTAAATAAATAAATATAATTTAAAAGTAATAATTTAAATTATTAAGCGTCTAATGTTCGTTCATGCGAGAAAGTAAAGTAATCTATGGTCTGTATACTTATATAGTCAATCGATTAAACATATTAAAATTATAATGACCACAGTTAAAATTATATGGTGGGTTCACATTAAATATAATTTATAAAAAATAATACATTAAAATTTATAAAAAATAATACATTAAAATTTATAAAAAATAGTACATTAAAGTCAAAAACCTTTTAACCAACATATTGATTGTTTAAAAGTTTTTGCATGTATAAACTATAGTGCCTAGGAATAGTGATGTGCATACTTACCTATAGCCTAATACATCTTAAGAACGATTTACTCTTTAATATCAGCATTAATTGATGTATCTATGCATTACACTAAAAACACAATAAAAATTTAGAAAACTACAAAAGAAATACCCTCAAAAGTTTTTAAAATTGTAAACAAACACCCTAAACTTTTATAATTAACAAATACACAAAACTATTAAAAATTACATTAAAATCCAAGAAACTACAAAAAATCATTGAAAAAATTCAAACTTTGGAGGGGTAATTTGCAATGTACTAAACTTAAAGATTGTTTTTTTTATAAATTTCAAATCTAATAGATTTTTATTAGTTATGTTCTTTTTAAAAAAGTCATGGATAATATTTACCATGAAAAGTTTTTTCTAAACCTATACTTTTAAAGAAAGTATGATATTTTTTTGTAATTTTTTATTTATTTTTAGGGTTGCTAGTAAATTTGTATATTCATTTTAGTGTCTATAGGTTATAAATTCTCATGGTGTTTTTTTATAAATTATGAATATTAGGGCTTTTTTGTTATTTTTTAAACTTATAGGTCTTTTCTATATATTGTAAATTGTTTATAGACTATTTATAATTCCTATAGTTTCAATTTACTAATGAGTTTGAAATTCTCAGAGTGTTTTTTTTTATAAAATTTGAATTTTGAGTATTTTTTTGTAATTTTGAAACTTTAAGGGTATTTTCTATAAATTATAAATTATGCTAGGGATATTTGTAACTCCTATATTTTTAATATACTGTTAGGTTAGAAATTATCAAAATTTTTTATAAATTTTACAGTCTTGAGGGTTTTATCTTGCAATTTGTAAAAAGTTTAGAGTTTTATAAATTTTTAGAATTTTATCTTGAGGGTATTTTTTACAAGGTCAAAAAACTTTTAGGTGCTGGCTAGCATATATTTTTTCGATTTCTCTACAAATTAAAATAAGTAAAAGATTTGAATTATATCAAACATATCACCTTTATCCAATAACATGTTAAGTCTCATTATGGATATGATAAATAATTTAATTATAAATTCAAAGAAGATAAGAAAATTAGAATAGATTAGGATAACAATATAATATTTTAAAAAAAATTAAGAGTAATATTGACCATGAAAAGATTTTCCTCAACTCGTACTTTTAAAGGGAGTATATAATATAATATAATATAATTTTAGTTTTTTATTTTTTGACGGAGAATCTATTTTACGACTAATTACGATTTGGATGACCAATATCAGAAAACGTAATTGAAAAAGTCCTATCCAAATCATGCATACTTTATAGATTATAAACAATACCAATTCATCCAATTAAGTACTGCAATGAAAATAATGCGTTTAGTTTTGTTCAAAGAAGAACATAGATGCCTCCGTGAAATGATTAGATGGATTGTGCCAATGGATCCTTCAATTCATAAATTATTTTGAAATGCGCCCCTTTAATAAGGAGTAAAAGTAATAATTGGAGTCATTAACTTGAAATGACTAGTTGGATTGCACTTGCAATGCACGTGGTAAAATTTTTAATATTTTTTTAAATTATAATTTTATTTAGGCAGAGATTTAGTATAAATTTATTGAATGTAAACAATATAGCCAAGATATGAACAAAATTTAAAAATTCACAACGTTTGTACAATAAAATTAAATTTAGGGATAGTTTAGACAAATACACCACAAATAGTAGAGATTCGTGTACCAAACATTTGAAGACTTAAATAATATACTAAACTCAATCTCTGTCCACTCTCATTTGGTTTCTCTGAGGAAAATCTAGGATTCGATTCATACATTCTTCACACTGATGAATTATCACTGGTTGATGCAGATTGGTCATCTATAACTTGTCTTCGTCTCACATTAGGTGTAGTTTCATGGTCATATGACTGACATTGGCTCCCAGCAGTAGGCTTTCATATGCATTTCCTACCTCTGTTGAAGCTTCTCCCTTGTGAGCTAGGCTTTTTGTTACTACTCGCATGATGTTGGTTCCTTCTAAGTTAATTGTATATTAGTGGCAGGATGTTCTGGAGGTCTGGTTCGGGGATGAACCCTATTCGATACAAGCTTTCTTTCATCTTTCTATAGGTGATAGATATCATGCAGGTTGAAATAAATTTGTTAACTGTCATAAATGCTAGGGATGATATGACATCCTTCTCTATCTAATTAAAGTAGATTTAGCATGCACCTCTTCGTAGGATCTGCAGGTACACAATGCTTTGCCAATTTAGCTCCCTTCCCATTCAAGACAATAACTGACCTGTATCAACAAAGTATCTTCATAGTATTAGAATGTATAGGAAGTATAAATTGTAAGAAGGAATTATATATCAAAATACCTCATTACCGGAGGGAATGTAAAATGGTCACAAAATGTTCAAACACATTATTTGCCTGTCACAACTCGCAAACAACCTCAATCAGACATCTAATAACCGACAGCAAAAGTTCCCTTTTCCGATGATGATGACGTCAGCCCTATGCCTCCACTTCTCAGCACCAGCAAAATTCCTTGTGTAACTCAGGCAGGATCTCAAGCTAAGAGATGGCAGAAAAGGTTCATAATTGCACTTATTTATTGAAACAAGAACTTGATACATTCACCTCATTCTACATGGTTAGGTAAACTGCAGTATTGCCTGCAGTTCTTATAGGCACCACTTCATTTGTAAACAAATAAAAAACACTTTACAAACATGAATAGCGTTGCTGATAGAACTCAAACATGACATTGGAAGAGGAGGGAGCTGAGCGTTTCACAATAGCAGTCTCCATCTCCCAGAGGGTGGAGACAGAGAATGGTCCAAATCTTGCTTGCTCTTTGTCCGTCTCAATTTAGCTTTGAATCTTGACTTTGCCATGAGTGTCTGCACCGTGTTTGCAAAGTTGCCTACTGCCATAATTACCAGCAAGATGCCACAAAATATGACCTGCATTATCAAAGTAGAAGTCAAGAGACATCCATGCCAAGACGGTAGACATTACATATTCTATAAGAAGAAACAAAAGAAAATAGGACAAGGTTTTCTTGCCTGCCACTCGGAAGCAACGCCAACAAAAGCAGTTTTAAGAAGCAGTATCCCAACGTACGCCTCAAAACCCTAAACTCGAAAAAAAATGTTTAAGATACTATGAGTAATTTCGATTACTAATGCATACAATGAAAGATACACTTGAAATGAAAATGTGGTAGCTGGCACGGTGTGACTCCACAATTCATTTGAAATTTATCTTTCCTAGACGGATGCTTTTGAATCTAAATTACACTAAACAGCAACAACAAAAGAATCTTTAGCCAACAACGAGGTTGTAATTATGCAGCTTAACCTTATACATGTAAAGTAAAAAAAGATGGGGGCACAGAAGCCATAGTTGGCCTTCTACACCGGCAGTTTCTCCCCACACAACATCCATTCTCCTTGCCTGCAAAGAGAGAGAAAAATGAAGAGAGACGGCACTTAGACTTGATCATATGGAGGAATATAAAATTAAAAAAAAAACAGGGTTAATTGCAGATACACCTCCTGTACTACAGAGATATAGACATTTATATGCCCATAAGACTAATTTATTAGCACTTGCATCCTCTGAACCTCAAGCCATGTTATTCTCTCATTAGGTTGTTAGGTTGAGATGTCATCTGGGAATCATGTGAATAACTTTTCCCCTTGATATTTAGAGGACAATTTATTTTTTAGAGTTAAACTAATATAGTTTTAAACAAAGGAACATGATTCAACAGAGTAAAAAGACACAAAAATCTATTTGATGGACAAGACATCAAAGCATATGAGAAAAAAATCCGTAAAAACAATAGGAAAAAAGAAATTCCAAGGTTTATAAACAAGGGCCTTACAAGCAGTAAAAACAAGGACAAAGATTCAGAAGATTTGGAAGGCGACAAAATTAATGTAACCCGCACAAATTTTGCATGCAAAACACCAGTTGAGAAGTGCTTGCTTGCTTCTACACTAAGTCTGAATTTTCTGTCTTTTCTCTTATCGGATACTAAAGGCTTCTGCCAAGTCATATTAGAAAGAAGTCAACATGTACCATCAAACTCAATAATCTCTTGTATGTATGCTTGTATGAGTTTGAGCAGGTTAGTACCTATTAAATGTTACTTTATACTTGCAGGTTATTGCCTCAAAAAATTTATATACATCCGCTAAATTTATCCATTAAACAAGCACAATAGTTGAAGATTAATAATTTATCAATCCGCATAGACAGATGAATAGGAAACCAAAGAGTAAAGCAGTCATGGCAGCATTTGCTTTACCAAAGGGTGCAAAAATTCACTATGATAAAAATTCAAGTCAAAAATATATGATGTTACCTTGCCTAAAGCAATGCGAGTATACAACCGCTGGCGCTAGTATCTATTTTGTAGAAGCATTGCAAAACATTGCATGACCGCCCATACAAGAAACAATTCAACCCCTTTCTGCGCAAAATTCGTGTTAGATTGGATATAATAATTATCAAATTAATATATAAATAAGAAATTAACTACATGCTTGTTGGCACAATCAGGTTGCCCTTTTATCTCCCATGTGAGATTCACAAGAGCCATCAACATAGCACAATAATGACGGAATATCCACCTGCAAGAGCACAAGTAAAAATTGTTTTATGAAAAGCAATGATGTCCTAGATAATAAACAATTATATAAATAGTAATTTGTTCTATCTAAATGTTGAAATGAGATTCTCGTATTCATAATTAAGGCGTCATTGTAACTCACCAATAAAAGTTAAAGCATTATAATAGTTGAGCTTGGTAGCACAAAATCTGAACTCAGCTGACAAGCTGGTTTACATGGATAGGGTTTGAAGATTCATAATTATATAAGATCATGTGGATAGGGTTTGAAGATCTTTAATTATATCAGATCATGTGGATGCCCCCTCATTGCCATTCCAGGTTTCATGCTGCGCTAAGTGAACTGAACCCACTGAAATCCTACGCTGGATGTACCAATTCAATATACCCTTGAACAGATGCATTTTAATATCAAGTTAACCATATTGTTAACTTGAATTCTGCATCAATATAATAAGCAAAATTAAATCACTATGAACACAATAAAGGTGGTAGTTGTATTGCTTGTAGGTACTGATAGAGAAACAATCTTCCCTACAAAAAGCACTAAATAGGTACATTAAGTTTACCTCAATCAGAGATAGAAAATATTAACCTGAGTAACATTTGGTGACAGATTTTATATCTATTTAGCCTAAACTAAAATCAGCAATGACCCTGACATGCTCCCTTAACTGTAAGTTTATCCAATGTCAAAAAGATGGAAGGATGATTATTAACAATGGCGAATATAACTTCCATTTACTCTGAGTATGTTCTCTCGCAAAGCTAAACTTGTATAGAGAAATAATAGCTATGCCTGGGAAGAAAACAACAAATGTTTAATCCAAAACAACATCTTCAACCACAAATTCCAAACAAAAACATATGATGATGATATGCAATTGAAAGGTACTATCTACCTGGTAGAGCTGAACTACCAATGCTGGGAAGCATCCATTCCAAATCCAAGACCTTAATAGTAGCATAGTGGAGGGAAAGAAAAGAAACAGAAAGGTCGTTCGATCCTGCAAAAAGAAAGTTACGCTATTGTCAAATGTGATTTTGACCTACCAAGAGATAATGACAGCATATTATTGCATGGCTTTGATGGAAAGTTTTCTTTTCTTTCATATGCATCTAAAATCACAATGCACTACGTTGCAAAGTACATCATCTTCATCACATTTACTCACAAAATTATGTCAACCTCTAAGCAAGAAGATGGTTGCTTTCCAGTTACATCTAGATTGTTTATAGATAGTCATGAAATTCATATATCAGCATGCTTGTCTGACGGCACTGTCAGGTTACAAGGTGGAATTTCTAAACTTAAATCTACCTTTCATTATGTAAATGTAATATATTTAACTTAATAGGAACATATTATGAGAATTTTCACCAACGCAAGCCTACTACCAGAATTGAATCATAGGGAATAAAGAAAAGAAATCTCCTACTAATGGCCGAGTCAGCATCCCTAATGACTAACTAACCTTGGCAATTTTATGTGATGTGCTCAAACGCAGAACATGCCACTGATACTTTTTCGTAATTTACTTCTTAGAAGGATGAGAATCAATAAGATGCAAGGAAGAATTATTTGTTAATGTCACTAAACACTAATAACTTAGGATTAGATGGTGATGGAACAGCTCAGAATATGTTTGATTAGGTTGCCTATAAGCTTTGGATGATTCTCTTCAATCTAACTTTTCAATAGAACAAAGACACTATCATGTGGTTTGGTCAAGTTCAGATTTATTGGTAGATTTTCACTGGAGATATTAAAAGTAAAGTTTTTATAGAGCTGCAACCTTCAGATCCCTCATTTAATTAAGTATTCTTAACAATACATCATCATGATTACATGATCACCATAAAATGTTAGTTTTCTAAGGTTGATCTTCCACACTTTGTGCATTTTCTAGTTAAACAAAGACCATGAAAAATGAATGAAGTGAAAGTACAGGTGAAGAAAGTACAACAAGAGTGTCCCGAAAACCTTGGAAACGGACCTACCAACATGATGGTGGTGCGATTTCAAGAAGGATTAAAACAAAAACTGCTTTTATAAGTTGACAGATACATAAGAGTTTCTTGAACATGAGTACTAACACAGAAACTGCCTAAAAACAATCATTTGGTATTCATGAGCCGCAAATTTGCACCATAGATGAGAAGGAAACCTTGTCATGGTCCATTCAAGCCTATAGAAAACCTAGAGATATGCATGCAAATCTTTAGAATTTACACTAAGTACTCTTCTAATTATCCAACAATAACAAGAATGAGCCCTCTTTATCAAATATGAAGTTTCAACTTTCAAACATGAAAGACAGCTATGTAACCAAATAAACAAAACAACTTAACCTGTATTATTAATAACAACCTGCCGCAATGTTGAATATGCGGACGAGTGTTCTTTTTAACGGTTAAGAACTAACCGGCGGTGCGGGTTAAGTGCCGACTTATCCTTGCTTAGGTTTCAGGATAGAATACCCCAGAATCGGACTCTGGTGTCTTTTTGTGCGGAAAAAGACTAAACCGGCGACGCGTGTTAGGCGTCGGCATATCCTTTCTTAGGATTCAGGATGAACTTCCTAGTACCTGTGAGGCACAAATTTTGGGAGTTGAAAAAAGGTGATGTCTTCTCTTGGGGCAAAGACGAACCCAAAATGGGAGAGGAAGAATTTTATATTCTATTTGGAAGAAGAGATGACACATCCCCCTCTGAAATATGGCATTTTGCACGGTATAATTCTTCATCTAGCTAGACAACCAAAATAAAATCATTAGTCTTTAGATGACTTTACAGGTAAACATTTTGATAGGTTGAAGAAGTCCATAATTTGCCATGTTAATAGAACTGGAATTTTAACTACAATATTTTTCGCAACCACATAACATGTATATGGGCTAGATTATAACAATCATATACCTTCTAAAGGAAGTAAACACAGAAACTTGGCTCTTCAAATGAAAAAGCTCAATAGCCTAACAAAATTGATTTAACAAATAGAAGCATAATGAGGGAAAAAATTCACAATACTCTTGCCACTGATAAAACCTCTAGATGTTTTGTATAAGGAAATCCAATGATTACAGACCAAGACAAATTAGACAAGATTTTTTTAAATATTAAACCATTTAAGGAAATTCCAAATCAGTAAACTAATAGTTACAAAATAAGGGTTAAAAAAATTTTATAAACTTCGGTCTCTCATGCAGAGGTATATTAATATCCGCCAACACTACAAATATAAAAAAGCTATAATCTCAAGTTTTCATGGTAAGTTACATAAATCTTCCTTTAACCATTCACATATAAGAATGCATATATTAAAATAATAATTTGGAATGTAAAATATAGTTAAAATACAGTTAATAAGATATTTTTTAACATAAATCTCATTATTGTAAATTTTCTATCAATATGATTTATGTATTCTTATAAATCATATTGATAAGATTTATAAGAGTCATAAATCAAGCTATCACGAATAGTAAGGGACTCAAATTTCCATATTCTAAGCGCAACAAAGCTTCACTCCCTCCTTAGGCTAACCTGCTTCCTCCAACCTTACATCTGTTATACATCGTTTTCCACTGAAAATTACAGCCGCTCCAAATTGAGAACAATCAAAATATCCAAATTTTCCCTTGGAAACCAAACAAATACTACGCATCCATAAACATAATACTGGCTCCTCATCCATGACTTACTCTAGGAGCATTTCTCGCGACCAAACAGCTACTAAATAATAATTTTCCCACGAAAATTCATGTTGTTCTAAATCCAGGACATCAAATAAATTGCAACATGACATCAATGGAACATTAATGCATGCATGTCTCTCCCTCAGAGCATCAAAATGAATACAAATGTATAGACTTTTTAGGCAGTTGCCTATCTAATTCAGTACATATTCAACAAAGCCCAATCAAAAGTAGGTTGGTTTACATGCATGCATGTCAAAAATCGAAACAAGATGACTCAAATTTCCTCAAAAAAAAAGTTCCAGCAAACAAATTGAAAAAGATTCGAAATCGAGATCTAGTTTTGAAATCGGAATCTCACCTTCTCAGCATTCCTCCGATCGATTTCGCCCCTGCGGATAGCGGAATTGGCAGCGGTCTTCAGCTTCCTGAGATCGGACTCTAGGGAAAGCGCCCGCTGCCAAAGTCCCTGCTCCTAGTTCAACGTTCTCGAGATCAGCGACGACGCCGACTCCTGAAGCTCCCACGCGAGCTCCCCTAGCCTCGTCGCCTCCTCCATCAGCCCTCGATCCGCAGCCTCGTCCGTCGCCGGCGACCTCTCTCCCATCGGGATCGATCTCTAGGGTTTCTTTATCCTTTTTTTTCACTTTTCTTTTTTATAATACGAGAAATTGAGAAATTGTTACCCGTCCTTCAAGATGAAAGAAGGAGTGATGAAAAAACATTTAAAAATCAAAAGTAAAATTTAGAAAAGGATCAAATCATACATTCGTCAAAGAGTCTCCTTCGTGATTGTAAGCGATGCCCAAAATCTGAGAAGTGAGGAGATGATGGCAGAGGAGGTGCGGTGATGATGAGGGCAATAATACTCAACGTTGGTAATTAATGATTTAAGAAAGTGGGAGGTCGTTGCCGGAGCTGAAGCGTAAGAGGGTGTTGCCGGATCTGAAGCGTAACAGATGGTGGCTTCTACGAAGTCGTAACCGACGGAGGAACGAATGCGGGCTACCAATTTCTTAACTCTATTTAATGATAAAAAGGGGTAATTTTGTTATTAATCATAATAGTTGAAGGGTATTTTTGGGAAGAAAAAGTTTTTCCCAAACTCCCTCTTTTAAAGGGTAGATAGATAGATAGATTACGAGAATCGTGAGACCCGATAATAAAGTCAATGAGTTGAGGGGTTTATTTGAAAATAAGTAATTTATTTATATTACAGCTCCTAAAAATATTTTTATCCGCAAATTTAAAAAGATTTTTCTAAAAAAATTGCTTAACAATTATTTTTTGATTTCTTCACACAAATACCGCAGCAATGCACAGATCAATTTTACTCGTTGTATATTAGACCCATCTCTTCTCTTTCTTAGTCTCCCCATTTGGGGGGAGAATGTAATAAGTATAACTATATTAGTGTAGTTTAATTAAGACAGCTATCACAAGTTTTTTTGTGTGGTTTGAATCTATCTAGCGTTTTTTTTTAAAGTACCTAATAAGGGATCTGGGGTTTAAATTGTAAACATGAACATTTGAGGTCTCGTATGCAATCGACAAAGACTTAGGGGTCTATTCACAAAACACCCTAAAAAAAAATAGCCGCCAACGTAGTGGGAGGAAAACCACCGCGATTCCGACAACCGCCCATTTTCTCCTTTTCTCTTCCTCCTCTCTCCAAAACCCCAAATAAACCCTACAAAGTCGAAAGAATTAATCGGATCGAATCGAATCGTGATCGAAGAAGATGAGCACGGTGGACAAGATGCTGATAAAGGGTATTCGAAGCTTCGACCCTGAGAACAAGAACGTCATCACCTTCTACCGCCCCCTAACCCTAATCGTCGGCCCTAATGGCGCTGGCAAAACCGTAATTTTATCTCTCCCTCTCACTTTGCTCGCACTTTCCTCTATTCTTCGAAACCCTAGCGGTACCAATTTCATTGTCGTCGTTGTCGTTGTTGTTGTTTCAGACCATCATTGAATGCTTGAAGCAGGCCTGCACCGGCGAGCTCCCTCCCAACTCTCGCTCCGGCCACTCCTTCATCCACGACCCCAAGGTATAAATTCCTCACCTTTTAGGTTTTTATAGCAACCATTTCGATTAACAAGAAGAGAATGGTGATGGGTCCCGTCGAATTCCTTTGTTAAGGTCGCCGGCGAGACCGAAACCAAAGGGCAGATCAAGCTCCGGTTCAAGACTGCCGCGGGTAAAGATGTTGTGTGCATTCGGTCCTTCCAGCTCACGCAGAAGGCGTCGAAGATGGAGTTCAAAGCCCTCGAGAGTGTTCTCCAGACAATCAACCCTCATACTGGAGAGGTGACACTAGCACCTACGCATACTTGTTAACCCATTTGTGGAAATTGTTGTTTTTGTGCCGCATTATGTGATGGTAAAATGTTTTGTGAGCTGCAGAAGGTTTGCCTTAGCTATAGGTGTGCGGATATGGACAGGGAGATCCCCCAGTTGATGGGGGTATCTAAGGCCATATTGGAGAACGTTATCTTCGTGCACCAGGACGAATCGAATTGGCCTGTGCAGGATCCTTCCACTTTGAAAAAGAAGTTTGATGATATCTTTTCTGCTACTCGGTACCTTTGAATGCTTTATTGTTTGTCTCTGTTCTTGTTATTTGAATAAATTGTAGATGTAAGGATTTGATCCTATGTTTGTTGATGGATGCTGGTTTCCTATGTTTATGCTATTTCATTGAGTCAATATGTTTGAATTTAGAAAAAAAGGTGGAAAACCGATAGTGAATATGATAACCACATTGCAGAGACACATTTTTAGGTTACTGCAAATTTGTGCTTGAATTTAATTAACAGTCACTGTCAAATTCATTTTAAAATTGAGATTTCAAATATAACTACAGATTTTAAACTGTAGTTTTTTTCATTTGATATGACAAATGTTAAAGCAGCTGAACATGGAGGTTTTTGGATAGAAATGAAGTCAGATCCTGAGATGATTATAAGAATAATAATACTGAGGAGGGCTTAATGCAATTCAACTCTTAGTCTTTTTTGAATCTGTTGGTTAATGGTGTATTAAGAATGTGGTTTATATCACATCCATAAAATAAAATTATAAAATAAAAATTTTGTTTGAGGAATCAAATGGTACAATGGTACATTTTCATCATATAAGATTAAATAAGATTGAGTTTCTGATCCTTATTACATTAAGAATGCATGCTAAGCTTTTGTTTCACGCATCCAGCTCTCAATACGTCGGTGATCCAGTGTTGAATTTAAGGAATCATAAAGACAAAGTAATGCCTTTGATATCCTTCACAATTATTGTTTGGGAAATTAGTCCTGTTTATTTGTGTTTTGACTTGGATTTATTTCTACAAGTACATATTGACTTGTATGATTTTGTGAGTCTTTTAGCGATTCTGTTCAATGTTGAATTTTCTTCTTTGCTCTCGATTTTCTGATATTTTTTTTATAAAAGAAATTCCATGCATTTGAATTTCAAGCCAGCTATTTTGTTATTGTGTTTCATGAATGCTGATCTCATACAATATGATCCCACTTTATCTTTGTGTGTTGTATAGTTATACAAAAGCTCTAGAGGTTATAAAAAAGCTTCACAAGGATCAGGCACACGAGATAAAGACTTACAAGTTGAAATTAGAGAATCTTCAAACTCTGAAGGATGCAGCTCATAAGGTTGTATTCCTTTCTGACATGTTATTTCTTTTATATCTTTTTATTCTCTCATATCTATGATCTTAGTTTTCTTGTTCTATGTTCATTTATTATTTGAATATATGCTAAAATAGAACTAAATTTGTTTATCCAGCTCCGGGATAGTATATCCCAGGAGCAGGAGAAAAGTGAATCCCTAAAAGCACAAATTAAGGAACTGGAGAGGAACATTCAAGGTGTAGAGGACAAAATCTTGCATACAGAAACTACTTTGAAGGAATTGCGGAAACTCGGAGACCAGATTTCAACGAGTACTACTGCGAGGAGCACTTTATTTAAGCTGCAACAGACACAGTATGCTGCCCTTGCTGAGGAAAATGAAGGTCGGCTAAGAAACCTGACCTTTACATATTGAACATATACAAACATGTGATTGTTGTACAAACGTGCAGAATATTTATTTCCCTTGTTTATATTTTATGCCTTGTTGTTTATTCTCATTCTGTCCATTTGAGGTTTCCAACAGTTTTATGAGTTGTTCTTTCGATTACTCTGATATTGTTTGATAACGGGGGAATGATTCTCATTCTTCTGCATCTCCATAGGCTGCAATACTACTAGCTGTTGCTTTACATGCATTTATCTTTTCAGTAGTATGCAGGTTAACTTTTTTGCTGGCTTCTTCAATGGCTTTTCTCTTCTTTCATCTTTTTTAGATACTGATGAGGAGTTAAAAGAATGGCAAAGCAAATTTGAAGAAAGGATCGCATTACTACAGTCTAAAATTAGTAAGCTGGAAAGAGAGATGAATGATGAAGAAACCAGAAGTTCCACATTTTCACAGACAATTAATGAGTCCATGCGAGAGATCGGGAAACTTCAAGCTGAAGCTGATGTAATGTGCCGCTTCTATGTTTCATTGGTTTCACATTTACCTTTTATGATATGCAGTTGACATTGTATGTATCTCAGGCTCACATATCTTTGAGGCATGAACGTGATTCAAGGATACAAAAGATTATTGGTAAGCATAATCTTGGGTTCCTTCCTGATGCCCCTTTCAGCGATGATGTGGCTGCCAGCCTCACAAATAGAATTAAAACAAGGTTGTTAGATCTTGAGAAGGGCTTGCAGGACAAAAAGGTACATTTAGTCTTAAATATAATTTTCGTCTAAATATTTTTGGCAGTGTATACAACTGTACTGCCAATGCAATCTAGTCATTGATAGCTCATGATACTTATTAACTTCCTTTTGAAGTGCCTGTCGCAGTGCTTCTTTTGCTTTCTATCTCGTAAAATCAGTGTTACCCATACACAAGACATGAGTGCTATGTTGTCATGCCCTGGGCCAGCGGGCCCGTTGGCGCGTGCAAGTCGTAGGAGCCACCTTTAGAGTCCACATCGCGTGGCGGTGATACTGGGATGTGCTAATTGTCATGCCGCGATGAGTACGTCGCCTTTGTAAGGTAGGGTAAATGTGACATCCCACTAACAGCGACAACAATAGTGACATTTGCAAAAAATTTAGTCCCACATCGGTGGGAGAATGAGAAATTAAAGGGTTTATATAGTGAAAGCTAAAGACTCAAGTGTAACATCGGCTAGTCGATTTTGGCAGTGGTTTGAGCTAAACAGTGCGTTACACTCGGTCCCGCGGGCCCGGGGCGTGACACATGTGGTCAAGACCACATCTTTTATAATAGGCTACAACAACTTATATATTTATTGAGTTGTATATCTGCACACATTGATTATCACATCCTTAAAGGAGCAACTTGTTCTCTTTAGCACTACTTGTTCACCTCTTTCATGACATTGGAATAGCAGTATTCCAGTTTGGATGATTAGAAAAGTAACGAAACTTGTTACTATCTCTTTCTATCTTTCTCTTTTAGGTAATTGCTAGATAATATTTCCAAGTCTGTTTTAAAACAGTCGTGTCCTATTTTCTCCCTTTTTATCACATGATATTTGAATCATAGGAAACATTTATCAAGTTCTCTGATCTAAGAGTCCAGCACTTATAATTTTTGTAAAGAAATGGGATTATCCTGGGAACACTGCTTAAAGTTATAGTTAGGGCTATTTCCTTTTCAGTCTTCCTTAATGCATTCTATCCTGACCAGCAACTATCAACTATTTGTTCTATTGTTGTAATAATCATCCCCTGGGTAAGTTCTGAATCTGATGGAAACAATACATTCAGCTTCTGCTGAAACTCCTCTGACTTCTCTAGTTGATATATGGAGAGAAAGAAGAAATTTTTACCTATTTATGAATTCTTCTTTTGAGTCTTGATGATCAAACTGGCAACTTACTGAACATTAGGTTGAACGTAACATTGTGCTTAGTGTTTCATCAACTGCTACTGATGATCTGTATGGAGTTGCCTGTAGATTCAGCCTCTATGTCTAAAGTATTAATATGGACTCTGTAGTAGTAATCCAAGGATCTTTCATTGCCAGTTCTATTGCATTTTGTATGAAACAAAAACTTAATGACAGGCTGAGTGGTCATGTATTTGATGCTACTTTGATAAATTCAGGAGAACCTAGTTTTGTAGGGTAGGTAGACTGGAGTTTTTTGCTTTGGCTGATGCTGACTTGGATGCACATTCTCTTGCATGCTATTACAGTCAAGCACTTTGCTTTCCCATGTTGGCTCAAGTTCAAGATCCAGCTAGATTGCTTTCTCCTGTTGGGAAAAAAAAGCTCTACTAGGTTTGAATATTTTGTATGGATCCTATAAAAACATATTATCATGGAAAATTATTGCAGATTTTATATTTTTAAGAGAACAATGGAGATTTTATGTTCTTCAATATCTCTTTACCTTTTGATATAGCAGATAAATTCTGGTGCATAAAACTTGCTTTTTTAAGCAACTACTCTTAACAATTGTGCAATTACAGAAATCAAATGAATCGGAACTAAAATTTTTATGGGAGCGATATGTCAAGGCAAATGCTCAATGCAGTGAAATTGATGGGCAAAAGCAGGCAAAGTTTCAGACAAAGGTCTGTAATGAAATATCTGCATGACATCTGATTTTCTTATTTCCATCAATCACTATACTAAGGTAATTTTTTCTTTGTTCCCAGGCAGGTATTATAAAGCGCATGAAGGAGAGAGAGAATGAGCGTGATATTGCAGAACATGAACTGTCCAGCCTTAACCTTTCTAATATAGATGAGAAGGAAAAAAAATTGGTAATTACTTAACTTGTAAAAGAGCTCACCGTTTCTGAACTCAATCTTAACAAGGGCTTACTTCTTTCCCTGAAGCAAATTGAGATGGAGCGCAAGGCACATGCACTGGGGAGCAGGGACTACGAGTCTACCATAAACCAAAAAAAGACTGAAATGTTTAGCCTGGAACAAAATATTAAGGCTCTTTACCGTGAAAAAGATATTATGGCCAGTGATTCTGAAGATAGAGTTAAGCTAGATTTGAAGAAGGAGGAGCTAGCAAACTGTAAACGCAAACTGAAGAAAATGCAAGTTTTGCCCAGTTTAGTTTCAGTTTGATATTTTTTTGGTATTATAAATCTCATATCCTCGTATGAATTTTTTTGGTACATTTTATATATTATTTACTTTCAGATTGGATGAATGCAATGACAAAATTAGA